>NW_024609274.1:20000-52500 GCF_018296145.1 Oncorhynchus tshawytscha | reverse complement strand
CTCCATCTAGTGGTCCAGGTTATCAGCTCCATCTAGTGGTCCAGGTTATCAGCTCCATCTAGTGGTCCAGGTTAGCTGTGGTCCAGGTTATCAGCTCCATCTAGTGGTCCAGGTTATCAGCTCCATCTAGTGGTCCAGGTTATCAGCTCCATCTAGTGGTCCAGGTTATCAGCTCCATCTAGTGGTCCAGGTTATCAGCTCCATCTAGTGGTCCAGGTTACTCCATCTAGTGGTCCAGGTTATCCTCCAGCTTATCAGCTCCATCTAGTGGTCCATCTAGTGGTCCAGGTTATCAGCTCCATCTAGTGGTCCAGGTTATCAGCTCCATCTAGTGGTCCAGGTTACCAGCTCCATCTAGCTCCATCTAGTGGTCCAGGTTACCAGCTCCATCTAGTGGTCCAGGTTATCAGCTCCATCTAGTGGTCCAGGTTACCAGCTCCATCTAGTGGTCCAGGTTACCAGCTCCATCTAGTGGTCCAGGTTACCAGCTCCATCTAGTGGTCCAGGTTACCAGCTCCATCTAGTTGTCCAGGTTACCAGCTCCATCTAGTGGCTGCTTTGACTGAAGCCAGCCACACACTGCACAACGGCAGGTTCAGCTTTTTTCTTTGGTGTATAAATCTGTGCCTTTTGTGGATCACTGCTTTGATGTCTACCCTTTCCCCCTACCCTTCCTCACCCTTTCTCTTTTCCTCTACTTCTCGCTCTCTCTCCCTACTCATCTCTCTCTCTCTACCTACTCATCTCTCTCTCTCTACCTACTCATCTCTCTCTCTCTCTCCCTACTCATCTCTCTCTCTCCTCCTCTCTCTCTCTCCTCCTCTCTCCCTACTCATCTCTCTCTCTCTCCCTACTCATCTCTCTCTCTCTCTCCCCTACTCATCTCTCTCTCTCCTCCTCCTCTCTCTCTCCTCTCTCGCTCCTCTCCCTACTCATCTCTCTCTCTCCTCCTCTCTCTCCTCCTCTCCCTACTCATCTCTCTCTCTCCTCCTCTCTCTCGCTCCTCTCCCTACTCGTCTCTCTCTCTCGCTCCTCTCCCTACTCGTCTCTCGCTCCTCTCCCTACTCGTCTCTCTCTCTCCCTACTCATCTCTCTCTCTACTCGTCTCTCTCTCTCCCTACTCATCTCTCTCTCCTCCTCTCTCTCTCTCCTCCTCTCTCCCTATTCATCTCTCTCCCTACTCATCTCTCTCTCTCCCTACTCATCTCTCTCTCTCCCTACTCATCTCTCTCCTCTCTCTCCTCCTCTCTCTCCCTACTCATCTCTCTCTCCCTACTCATCTCTCGCTCTCCTCCTCTCTCTCTCCTCCTCTCTCTCTCTCTCTCTCCTCTCCCTACTCATCTCTCTCTCTCTCTCCTCCTCTCTCGCTCCTCTCCCTACTCGTCTCTCTCTCTCTCCTCCTCTCTCGCTCCTCTCCCTACTCGTCTCTCTCTCCTCCTCTCTCGCTCCTCTCCCTACTCGTCTCTCTCCCTCTCCCTCTCCCTCCTCCTCCTCTTCCTCCTCCTCCTCCTCTCTCTCTTCCACTCTCCCTCCCTGTTTAAGCTAATAAGCCTGAAAAGAGCCCAACAGTGTCTGTAATCTGTCTCCTCCACACTCATGTCTCAGTGTCGTGGCGTCATCACAGCTGTCTGTCACTGGGTTGTTGGCAGCTTGTCGCCACAGCAAGAAGATGATGGAGAAGACTACCTCACCCACTGACAATAATCCTCGGTGGTATTTCATCACATATATTCACCTATACAGAGATAAGGAGAGGATTTTAATGGTGCAGATACTTGATACCCAGGTCAGGTCACTCCTCTAAAATAATCTGACCTTTGACCTTTCGGTTCTGGCAATAACCCTCGGGATACACTTAACGGCGTAAAACCAAGACACCTCTTTCGTGAAGTCCGCCCGAACAATTTCTGATAAGCGCTATTTCTACTTTTACTCTCAGATCAACACATATTTGATTACAAAACGACAAAATTGCCTAGAGATGCCGTTCAATAAGCACGGACTGGCAGCCGTAACCCGTGGCGACCCAATGCCCATCGGCTTGAATAATTCATCAGGCAGCAGACAGAGAGGACCAGGAGGGAGGGAAACAACAGGGTTTCTGTGTGCCAACATCCTGACTGAGCTAAAAGGCCACTCCAGCCGTGAAGAAAAGGTCTCCCACACGCTCACAGACGTATACATACTCACAGATGGAGACACAGAATTCACGCTCACAGACATATACATAGACACAGAGACAGAGACAGAGACAGACACAGAGACAGAGACAGACACAGAGACAGACACAGACAGAGACAGAGACAGAGACAGACACAGACACAGAGACAGACAGAGACCCAAAAAGGCCTGTGGTGTTGATGGTATCCTCAATGAAATTATCAAATATACAGACAACAAATTCCAATTGGCTATACTAAAACTCTTCAACATCATCCTTAGCTCTGGCATCTTCCCCAATATTTGGAACCAAGGACTGATCAGCCCAATCCACAAAAGTGGAGACAAATTTGACCCTAATAACTACTGTGGAATATGCGTCAACAGTAACCTTGGGAAAATCCTCTGCATTATCATTAACAGCAGACTCGTACATTTCCTCAATGAAAACAATGTACTGAGCAAATGTCAAATGGGCTTTTTACCAAATTACCGTACAACAGACCATGTATTCACCCTGCACACCCTAATTGACAACCAAACAAACCAAAACAAAGGCAAAGTCTTCTCATGCTATGTTTATTTTAAAAAAGCCTTCGACTCAGTTTGGCATGAGGGTCTGCTATACAAACTGATGGAAAGTGGTGTTGGGGGTAAAACATACGACATTATAAAATCCATGTACACAAACAACAAGTGTGCGGTTAAAATTGGCAAAAAACACACACATTTCTTCACACAGGGTCGTGGGGTGAGACAGGGATGCAGCTTAAGCCCCACCCTCTTCAACATATATATCAACAAATTGGCGCGGGCACTAGAAAAGTCTGCAGCACCCGGCCTCACCCTACTAGAATCCGAAGTCAAATGTCTGCTGTTTGCTAATCTGGTGCTTCTGTCACCAACCAAGGAGGGCCTACAGCAGCACCTAGATCTTATGCACAGATTCTGTCAGACCTGGGCCCTAACAGTAAATCTCAGTAAGACCAAAATAATGGTGTTCCAAAAAAAGGTCCAGTCACCAGGACCACAAATACAAATTCCATCTAGACACTGTTGCCCTAGAGCACACAAAAACTATACATACCTTGGCCTAAACATCAGCGCCACAGGTAACTTCCACAAAGCTGTGAACGATCTGAGAGACAAGGCAAGAAGGGCATTCTATGCCATCGAAAGGAACATGAATTTCAACATACCAATTAGGATTTGGCTAAAACTACTTGAATCAGTCATAGAGCCCATTGCCCTTTATGGTTGTGAGGTCTGGGGTCCGCTCACCAACCAAGACTTCACAAAATGGGACAAACACCAAATTGAGACTCTGCACGCAGAATTCTGCAAAAATATTCTCAGTGTACAACGTAGAACACCAAATAATGCATATGCAGAGCAGAATTAGGCCGATACCCACTAATTATCAAAATCCAGAAAAGAGCCGTTAAATTCTATAACCACCTAAAAGGAAGCGATTCCCAAACCTTCCACAACAAAGCCATCACCTACAGAGAGATGAACCTGGAGAAGAGTCCCCTAAGCAAGCTGGTCCTGGGGCTCTGTTCACAAACACAAACACACCCTACAGAGCCCCAGGACAGCAGCACAATTAGACCCAACCAAATCATGAGAAAACAAAAAGACAATTACTTGACACATTGGAAAGAATTAACAAAAAAACAGAGCAAACTAGAATGCTATTTGGCCCTACACAGAGAGTACACAGTGGCACCTGATCACTGTGACTGACCCAAAATTAAGGAAAGCTTTGACTATGTACAGACTCAGTGAGCATAGCCTTGCTATTGAGAAAGGCCGCCGTAGGCAGACATGGCTCTCAAGAGAAGACAGGCTATGTGCTCACTGCCCACAAAATGAGGTGGAAACTGAGCTGCACTTCCTAACCTCCTGCCCAATGTATGACCATATTAGAGAGACATATTTCCCTCAGATTACACAGATCCACAAAGAATTTGAAAACAAATCCAATTTTGATAAACTCCCATATCTACTGGGTGAAATTCCACAGTGTGCCATCACAGCAGCAAGATTTGTGACCTGTTGCCACGAGAAAAGGGCAACCAGTGAAGAACAAACACCATTGTAAATACAACCCATATTTATGCTTATTTATTTTATCTTGTGTCCTTTACCATTTGTACATTGTTAAAACACTGTATATATATAATATGACATTTGTAATGTCTTTATTGTTTTGAAACTTCTGTATGTGTAATGTTTACTGTTAATTTTTATTGTTTATTTCACTTTATATATTAACTTTATATACTATCTACCTCACTTGCTTTGGCAATGTTAACACATGTTTCCCATGCCAATAAAGCCCTTGAATTGAATTGAATTGACAGAGACAGACACAGAGACAGACAGACACAGAGACAGTCTGACTGACAAGAGAACCCACATCTTTCACACACTCTACTCTTCCTCTCTGTTTCTGTCTCTGTCAATGACTTGACTGTCTCACCGCCATCCTCCTCTCTCCTCTCTTTCCTCTCATTCCCCATTGCACCTCCTCTCTCTCTCTTCTCTCTCCTCTCTCTCCCCATTGGTCCCCCCATTGCTCCTCCTCTCTCTCTCTCCTCTCTCTCCTCCCATTTGTCCCCCCATTGCTCCTCCTCTCTCTCTCTCTCTCTCCCCCATTGGTCCCCCCATTGCTCCTCCTCTCTCTCCTCTCTTCCCCATTGCTCCTCCTCTCTCTCCTCTCTTCCCCATTGCTCCTCTCTCTCTCTTCTCTCTCCTCTCTCTCCCCATTGGTCCCCCCATTCCTCCTCTTCTCTCTCTCCTCTCTCTCCTCCCATTTGTCCCCCCATTGCTCCTCCTCTCTCTCTCTCTCTCTCCCCCATTGGTCCCCCATTGCTCCTCCTCTCTCTCCTCTCTTCCCCATTGCTCCTCTCTCTCTCCTCTTTTCCCCATAGCTCCTCCTCTCCCTCTCCTTCTCATCCCCTTTCTCTATTCCGTCCATTAGCTGTGGCTATTGGTGCCCTGCAGGGACATATTGTCATGTGACTACACACAGGAAGTGGAGTGAGTGGGCGTTCTCTCTTAACCTCCCTGTGAGAAACATTCTGGAGTCTATTTCCATGTCTTGGAGCAGAAAACAATGCCTGTCTATTTCTGGTCCTGCTGCTGATGGTTTCTGTGAGGAAGACTGCCTCTAGTGATTCACCATTGATAAAAGGACTGTGTGAATGCCAAAACACAACTGGACAACACAACCAAAAAAACATGCGATAAAAATGGGAAATGTGGGAGGCTGTCAAAACTGGACTTGAATTTCTGCTGTGTGCCTTATCATCAAATATAACAGTGATAACAGAGGACAGGCTTCCTATAGTTGATTAGCCTAGTGGTTAGAGCGTTGGACTAGTAACCGAAAGGTTGCAAGTTCGAATCCCCGAGCTGACAAGGTACAAATCTGTCGTTCTGCCCCTGAACAGGCAGTTAACCCACTGTTTGTCATTGAAAATAAGAATTTGTTCTTAACTGACTTGCCTAGTTAAATAAAGGTTAAATAAAACCTGCAGTATGGATACAAGGCTACTCCTTGTCTAATACTAGTGTTTTATAGTACTTTATTATAATAATACACTGTTATAATAATAGTGTTTTATAATAATAATAATAATAGACTGTTAGAATTATATTTTCTAATAATAATAGTATTTTCAAATAATAATAGTATTTTCTAATAATAATAGTATTTTCTAATAATAGTATACTGTTATGATAATATAGACTGTTATAATAATACTAGTATTTTATAATAATAATAGTATTTTATAATAATAATAGTATACTGTTATGATAATACTAGACTGTTATAATAATAATAGTATACTGTTATGATAATACTAGACTGTTATAATAATAATAGTATACTGTTATGATAATATAGACTGTTATAATAATAATAGTATTTTCTAATAATAATAGTATTTTCTAATAATAGTACTGTTATGATAATATAGACTGTTATAATAATAATAGTATACTGTTATGATAATACTAGACTGTTATAATAATAGTATACTGTTATGATAATACTAGACTGTTATGATAATAGTATACTGTTATGATAATACTACACTGTTATAATAATAATAAGTATTTTATAATAATAATAGACTGTAATAATAATAGTATACTGTTATGATAATACTAGACTGTTATAATAATAGTATACTGTTATGATAATACTAGACTGTTATAATAATACTAGTATACTGTTCTGATAATACTAGACTGTTATAATAATAATAATAGTATTTTATAATAATAATAGACTGTTATAATAATACTAGTATTTTATAAAAATAATAGTATTTTATAATAATAATAGTATACTGTTATGATAATACTAGACTGTTATAATAATACTAGTATTTTATTATAATAATAGACTGTTATAATAATACTAGTATTTTATTATAATAATAGACTGTAATAATAATAGTATTTTATAATAATACTAGACTGTTATAATAATAATAGTATACTGATATAATAATACTAGACTGTTATAATAATAATAGACTGTTATAATAATACTAGTATTTTATAATAATAAGACTGTTATAATAATAATAGTATTTTATAATAATAATAGTATTTTATAATAATAATAGTATACTGTTATGATAATATAGACTGTTATAATAATACTAGTATTTTATAATAATACTAGTATTTTATAATAATAATAGTATACTGTTATGATAATACTAGACTGTTATAATAATAGTATTTTATAATAATAATAGTATTTTATAATAGACTGTTATGATAATACTAGACTGTTATAATAATAATAGTATTTTATAATAATAAAAGTATTTTATAATAATAAGACTGTAATAATAATAGTATTTATAATAATAATACTAGACTGTTATGATAATACTAGACTGTTATAATAATACTAGTATTTTATAATAATAATAGACTGTAATAATACTAGTATTTTATAATAATACTAGTATTTTATTATAATAATAGACTGTAATAATAATAGTATTTTATAATAATACTAGTATTTTATAATAATAGACTGTTATAAATAGTATTTTTTAATAATACTAGTATTTTATAATAATAATAATACACTGTAATAATAATAGTATTTTATAATAATAATAGACTGTAATAATAATAGTATTTTATAATAATAATAGTATTTTATAATAATAATAGTGTGTGTGTGTGCGTGTGTGTGAGCCATGCAGCGTGCATGCCTGAGATGCGCCGTGCTTGTGTGCCCAAAGCCCTGTCCCCATCAGGACCCCCCCACCCACCGTGTGGTGACATTCAGCTCTCTGCTTTCTCTCGACAGGAGATAGGTCTGCCTGCTGAACGCCTGTTAAATAAATCACCAGCCTCCTCCTGTCTTCTCCCAGAGACTGCAGAGGTAAATCTAGAAACGTGATGATAGAATATCCTCAGCGTTGCTAAGGCTTTGCACAGAATGGACCATGAATTGAAATCGAATGTAGCTAAAACAATGGCTATGTTTATTGGGGTCGCAGGGTAGGCTAGTGGTTAGAGTGTAGAGGTGGCAGGCTAGCCTGGTTAGTGGTTAGCCTAGTGGTTAGAGGTGGAGGCGGCAGGCTAGCCTAGTGGTTAGAGTGTAGAGGTGGCAGGGTATTGTTAGAGCGTTGGACCTAGTTGTTAGAGCGTTGGACTAGTAACCCGAAGGTTGTATGTTCAAACCCCGAGCTGACAAGGTACAAATCTGTCGTTCTGCCCCTGAACAAGGCAGTTAACCCACTGTTCCCTGAACAAGGCAGTTAACCCACTGTTCCCCTGAACAAGGCAGTTAACCCACTGTTCCCCTGAACAAGGCAGTTAACCCACTGTTCCCCTGAACAAGGCAGTTAACCCACTGTTCCCCTGAACAAGGCAGTTAACCCACTGTTCCCCTGAACAAGGCAGTTAACCCACTGTTCCCCTGAACAAGGCAGTTAACCCACTGTTCCCTGAACAAGGCAGTTAACCCACTGTTCCCCTGAACAAGGCAGTTAACCCACTGTTCCCCTGAACAAGGCAGTTAACCCACTGTTCCCCTGAACGAGGCAGTTAACCCACTGTTCCCCTGAACGAGGCAGTTAACCCACTGTTCCCCTGAACGAGGCAGTTAACCCACTGTTCCCCTGAACAAGGCAGTTAACCCACTGTTCCCTGAACAAGGCAGTTAACCCACTGTTCCCCTGAACAAGGCAGTTAACCCACTGTTCCCTGAACAAGGCAGTTAACCCACTGTTCCCCTGAACAAGGCAGTTAACCCACTGTTCCCCTGAACAAGGCAGTTAACCCACTGTTCCCCTGAACAAGGCAGTTAACCCACTGTTCCCCTGAACAAGGCAGTTAACCCACTGTTCCCCTGAACAAGGCAGTTAACCCACTGTTCCCCTGAACAAGGCAGTTAACCCACTGTTCCCCTGAACAAGGCAGTTAACCCACTGTTCCCCTGAACAAGGCAGTTAACCCACTGTTCCCCTGAACAAGGCAGTTAACCCACTGTTCCCCTGAACGAGGCAGTTAACCCACTGTTCCCCTGAACAAGGCAGTTAACCCACTGTTCCCTGAACAAGGCAGTTAACCCACTGTTCCCCTGAACAAGGCAGTTAACCCACTGTTCCCCTGAACAAGGCACGAGGCAGTTAACCCACTGTTCCCTGAACGAGGCAGTTAACCCACTGTTCCCCTGAACAAGGCAGTTAACCCACTGTTCCCCTGAACAAGGCAGTTAACCCACTGTTCCCAGTTAACCCACTGAACAAGGCAGTTAACCCACTGTTCCCCTGAACAAGGCAGTTAACCCACTGTTCCCCTGAACAAGGCAGCTAACCCACTGTTCCCTGAACAAGGCAGTTAACCCACTGTTCCCCTGAACAAGGCAGTTAACCCACTGTTCCCTGAACAAGGCAGTTAACCCACTGTTCCCTGAACGAGGCAGTTAACCCACTGTTCCCCTGAACAAGGCAGTTAACCCACTGTTCCTAGGCCGTCATTGAAAATAAGAATGTGTTCTTAACTGACTTGCCTAGTAAAATAAAGGTAAAACAAATAATTTCACTCACGGCAGAGGTGAGTCTACAAACGCGATGCTAAAATGTCCTCTGTTTTACTTTGTCTCTGTGTAGACTGGATACACTGGAGAGAAGTTGTTGTTTTTACGTTTAAACGTCCATTTTTCTTTATCGGGTTTCCCAGTTGAAAACAATAAGACAAAAACATTTTTAATTCCATGTGAATTCACAATGTAGCTGCTGCTGCCAGCAACGGCTTGTGTCTCACGGTGTCGTCTCGTTCCCATGGGTCAGCATCGACCTGGACGACCATTACTGTACCTCACATCTCCCCCTCTGTCTGTTACTGTACCTCACATCTCCCCTGTCTGTTACTGTACCTCACATCTCCCTCTCTGTCTGTTACTGTACCTCACATCTCCCCTCTGTCTGTTACTGTACCTCACATCTCCCCTCTGTCTGTTACTGTACCTCATCTCCCCCTCTGTCTGTTACTGTACCTCACATCTCCCTCTGTCTGTTACTGTACCTCACATCTCCCCTCTGTCTGTTACTGTACCCCACATCTCCCCCTGTCTGTTACTGTACCTCACATCTCCCCTCTGTCTGTTACTGTACCCCACATCTCCTCTGTCTGTTACTGTACCCCACATCTCCCTCTGTCTGTTACTGTACCTCACATCTCCCTCTCAGTCTGTTACTGTACCTCACATCTCCCCCTCTGTCTGTTACTGTACCCCACATCTCCCCTCTCTGTCTGTTACTGTACCCCACATCTCCCCTCTGTCTGTTACTGTACCTCACATCTCCCCTCTGTCTGTTACTGTACCTCACATCTCCCCTCTCTGTCTGTTACTGTACCCCACATCTCCCCCTGTCTGTTACTGTACCTCACATCTCCCTCTCAGTCTGTTACTGTACCTCACATCTCCCCCTGTCTGTTACTGTACCCCACATCTCCCCCTGTCTCTGTCTGTTACTGTACCTCACATCTCCCCCTCTGTCTGTTACTGTACCTCACATCTCCCTCTCAGTCTGTTACTGTACCTCACATCTCCCCTCTGTCTGTTACTGTACCCCACATCTCCCTCTCTGTCTGTTACTGTACCTCACATCTCCCTCTGTCTGTTACTGTACCTCACATCTCCCCCTCTGTCTGTTACTGTACCTCACATCTCCCCCTCACATCTGTCTGTTACTGTACCCCACATCTCCCCCTGTGTGTTTACTGTACCTCACATCTCCCCCTCTGTCTGTTACTGTACCCCACATCTCCCCCTCTGTCTGTTACTGTACCTCACATCTCCCCCTCTGTCTGTTACTGTACCTCACATCTCCCCCTCTGTCTGTTACTGTACCTCACATCTCCCCTCTGTCTGTCTGTTACTGTACCTCACATCTCCCCTCTGTCTGTTACTGTACCCCACATCTCCCTCTCTGTCTGTTACTGTACCTCACATCTCCCCTCTGTCTGTTACTGTACCTCACATCTCCCCTTTGTCTGTTACTGTACCTCACATCTCCCCCTCTGTCTGTTACTGTACCCCACATCTCCCTCTCAGTCTGTTACTGTACCCCACATCTCCCTCTCAGTCTGTTACTGTACCCCACATCTCTCCCTCTCAGTCTGTTACTGTACCTCACATCTCCCCTTTGTCTGTTACTGTACCTCACATCTCCCCTCAGTCTGTTACTGTACCTCACATCTCCCTCTGTCTGTTACTGTACCCCACATCTCCCCCTCAGTCTGTTACTGTACCCCACATCTCCCTCTCAGTCTGTTACTGTACCTCACATCTCCCCCTCTGTCTGTTACTGTACCCCACATCTCCCCCTCAGTCTGTTACTGTACCCCACATCTCCCTCTCAGTCTGTTACTGTACCCCACATCTCCCCCTCTGTCTGTTACTGTACCCCACATCTCCCCCTCTGTCTGTTACTGTACCTCACATCTCCCCCCCCTCTGTCTGTTACTGTACCCCACATCTCCCTCTCAGTCTGTTACTGTACCCCACATCTCCCTCTCTGTCTGTTACTGTACCTCACATCTCCCTCTCAGTCTGTTACTGTACCTCACATCTCCCTCTCAGTCTGTTACTGTACCCCACATCTCCCCTCTGTCTGTTACTGTACCCCACATCTCCCTCTCAGTCTGTTACTGTACCTCACATCTCCCCCTCTGTCTGTTACTGTACCTCACATCTCCCCTCTGTCTGTTACTGTACCTCACATCTCCCCCTCTGTCTGTTACTGTACCTCACATCTCCCCTTTGTCTGTTACTGTACCTCACATCTCCCCCTCAGTCTGTTACTGTACCTCACATCTCCCTCTGTCTGTTACTGTACCCCACATCTCCCCCTCAGTCTGTTACTGTACCCCACATCTCCCTCTCAGTCTGTTACTGTACCTCACATCTCCCCCCCTCTGTCTGTTACTGTACCCACATCTCCCCCTCAGTCTGTTACTGTACCCCACATCTCCCTCTCAGTCTGTTACTGTACCCACATCTCCCTCTCAGTCTGTTACTGTACCTCACATCTCCCTCTCAGTCTGTTACTGTACCTCACATCTCCCCCTCTGTCTGTTACTGTACCTCACATCTCCCTCTCAGTCTGTTACTGTACCTCACATCTCCCCTCTGTCTGTTACTGTACCTCACATCTCCCCCTCTGTCTGTTACTGTACCCCACATCTCCCTCTCAGTCTGTTACTGTACCTCACATCTCCCTCTCAGTCTGTTACTGTACCTCACATCTCCCTCTCAGTCTGTTACTGTACCTCACATCTCCCTCTCAGTCTGTTACTGTACCTCACATCTCCCCCTCTGTCTGTTACTGTACCCCACATCTCCCCCTCTGTCTGTTACTGTACCTCACATCTCCCTCTCAGTGTGTTACTGTACCCCACATCTCCCCCTCTGTCTGTTACTGTACCCCACATCTCCCTCTCAGTCTGTTACTGTACCCCACATCTCCCCCTCTGTCTGTTACTGTACCTCACATCTCCCCTCTGTCTGTTACTGTACCTCACATCTCCCTCTCAGTCTGTTACTGTACCTCACATCTCCCCCTCTGTCTGTTACTGTACCCCACATCTCCCCCTCTGTCTGTTACTGTACCTCACATCTCCCTCTCAGTCTGTTACTGTACCCCACATCTCCCCCTCTGTCTGTTACTGTACCCCACATCTCCCCTCTCAGTCTGTTACTGTACCCCACATCTCCCCCTCTGTCTGTTACTGTACCTCACATCTCCCCTCTGTCTATTACTGTACCCCACATCTCCCTCTCTGTCTGTTACTGTACCTCACATCTCCCCTCTGTCTGTTACTGTACCTCACATCTCCCCTCTGTCTGTTACTGTACCTCACATCTCCCCCTCTGTCTGTTACTGTACCCCACATCTCCCCTCAGTCTGTTACTGTACCTCACATCTCCCCCTCTGTCTGTTACTGTACCCCTCCCCCTCTGTCTGTTACATCTCCCCTCTGTCTGTTACTGTACCCCACATCTCCCCCCACATCTCAGTCTGTTACTGTACCCCACATCTCCCTCTCAGTCTGTTACTGGGAAACCCCCAGAAGCAGGCAATGCAGATGTAGAAGCACAGGGGCTGGGAAAACCCCCCATTTAACCTTATCTTCTCAAAGTATTGTCATTCAGGACTTTGGGGCTGTTGCTGCTTGCGTAGTGGTGGAGAGTCGACTCCAACATGATTGATTCCTCGACTCCTTGACTCTTGGTGTCGATTCCCATTTCTGAGTGTCAAAATGGATCCCGCTAGAAATCGACTCCTAAGATTCAGAATTTTTGGAATGGAGGAGACTGATTAGTTGCTGTACTTCTGAGAATAAAATCACTCATAGTTTTCGTAGCGAGCTAGCGTCGGACGGAGAGAGGGGAGGGGCACAGCATCCAATACATGGCCATTTCTTGGTATTAGTAAAAGCAGGGCCTATTATCAATGAATAGGCTAGGATGTTGAGATGAGCAAGATGCAACACCCCTCTCTCACACAGTAAATGTACATGTGCACAGGTTCACGCCGTTCACTGTGCGGCAGCCAGAGCAACAAAACAGCAGAGAAGTTGAGCATCGCGCTTCAACACTCTCAGTTGTTGCGGAAATGTACACACTACGCTCTTTACTTCCTGTAGCTACAAAATGGTGGCTACCACTTTCTCTAGTTGAATCCAGCTCTGTCTGTCACTCAGTACCAGGACCACTGGATCGTGCAGTGCACCTTCCTTAAGGCTTAAATGGCAGCTGTCCTTGGTGCTGAAAGGGATGGAGGATAACTGTTTACCTAATGTTCTCTGGCAGCAGCTACGGGGACCTAGGATACAAAACAAAGAAGAATGTGTCTGTCTGGTCTGTCTGTCCGTCTGTCTATCTGTCTGGTCTGTCCGTCCGTCCGTCCGTCCGTCCGTCCGTCCGTCCGTCCGTCCGGTCTGTCTGGTCTGTCTGTCTGTCTGGTCTGTCTGTCCGTCCGTCTGTCCGTCTGTCTGGTCTGTCTGGTCTGTCTGTCTGTCTGTCTGTCTGTCTGGTCTGTCTGGTCTGTCTGTCTGGTCTGTCTGTCTGGTCTGTCTGTCTCTGTCTGTCTGTCTGGTCTGTCTGTCTGTCTGTCTGTCTGTCTGGTCTGTCTGGTCGGTCTGTCTGGTCTGTCTGGTCTGTCTGTCTGGTCTGTCTGGTCTGTCTGTCTGGTCTGTCTGGTCTGTCTGTCTGTCTGTCTGTCTGTCTGTCTGTCTGTCTGGTCTGGTCTGGTCTGTCTGGTCTGTCTGTCTGTCTGTCTGTCTGGTCTGTCTGTCTGGGTCTGTCTGTCTGTCTGTCTGTCTGGTCTGTCTGTCTGTCTGTCTGGTCTGTCTGTCTGTCTGTCTGTCTGTCTGTCTGGTCTGTCTGTCTGTCTGTCTGTCTGTCTGGTCTGTCTGGTCTGTCTGGTCTGTCTGGTCTGTCTGTCTGTCTGGTCTGTCTGGTCTGTCTGTCTGGTCTGTCTGGTCTGTCTGGTCGGTCTGTCTGGTCTGGTCTGTCTGGTCTGTCTGTCCGTCCGTCTGTCCGTCCGTCTGTCTGTCTGTCTGGTCTGTCTGGTCTGTCTGTCCGTCCGTCTGTCTGTCTGTCTGGTCTGTCCTGTCTGTCAAATAAAATGTTATTGGTCACATACACATGGTTAGCAGATGTTATTGGTCACATACACATGGTTAGCAGATGTTATTGGTTGCATACACATGGTTAGCAGATGTTATTGGTCACATACACATGGTTAGCAGATGTTATTGGTCACATACACATGGTTAGCAGATGTTATTGGTCACATACACATGGTTAGCAGATGTTATTGGTCACATACACATGGTTAGCAGATGTTATTGGTCACATACACACGGTTAGCAGATGTTATTGGTCACATACACACGGTAAGCAGATGTTATTGTAGGTGTAGCTAAATGCTTATGCTTCTAGATCTGACAGTGCAGCAGTATCTAACAGGTAATATCTAACTATTACACAACAAAACCTAATACACACAATCTAGTAAAGGAACAGGATGTTAATATATTTACAATATATGGATGAGCAGTGACAGAGAGGCTAAGATGCAATAGATAGTGAAGAATAGATAGTGAAGGACACAGTAAATACATATGAGATGAGTAATGCGAGATATGTAAACATTATTAAAGTGTGTGTGTGAGTGAAGTTGATCTATTTTGTGTAAGAAAGCCAGGACTGCAGATTAGCATGGCCTTGTGTCTCTGTGGAAACCCCTTAGACCTCTCTACAAAGACTGGGATACTCCTCAGACAGGACCCAGACCTCTCTACAGACTGGGATACTCCTCAGACAGGACCCAGACCTCTCTACAGACTGGGATACTCCTCAGACAGGGCCCAGACCTCTCTACAGACTGGGATACTCCTCAGACAGGGCCCAGACCTCTCTACAGACTGGTATACTCCTCAGACAGGGCCCAGACCTCTCTACAGACTGGGATACTCCTCAGACAGGGCCCAGACCTCTCTACAGACTGGGATACTCCTCAGACAGGACCCAGACCTCTCTACAGACTGGGATACTCCTCAGACAGGGCCCAGACCTCTCTACAGACTGGGCCCAGACCTACTCCTCAGACAGGGCCCAGACCTCTCTACAGACTGGAATACTTCCCAGACAGGACCCAGACCTCTCTACAGACTGGTATACTTCCCATACAGGATCCAGACCTCTCTACAGACTGGGATACTCCTCAGACAGGGCCCAGACCTCTCTACAGACTGGGATACTCCTCAGACAGGACCCAGACCTCTCTAAGGGCTGGTATACTCCTCAGACAGGGCCCACACCTCTCTACAGACTGGGATACTTCCCAGACAGGACCCAGATCTCTCTACAGACTGGAATACTCCTCAGACAGGGCCCACACCTCTCTACAGACTGGTATACTTCCCATACAGGATCCAGACCTCTCTACAGACTGGGATACTCCTCAGACAGGACCCACACCTCTCTACAGACTGGTATACTTCCCATACAGGATCCAGATCTCTCTACAGACTGGAATACTCCTCAGACAGGACCCAGACCTCTCTACAGACTGGTATACTTCCCATACAGGATCCAGACCTCTCTACAGACTGGGATACTCCTCAGACAGGACCCAGACCTCTCTGACTATGCTCCCAGGGTTAGTATGGTATAGTCAGGAGGTCCTCGCCTCTCCTGTCAAGGTTAGTATGGTATAGTCAGGAGGTCCTCTCCTCTCCTGTCAGGGTTAGTATGGTATAGTCAAGAGGTCCTCTCCTCTCTGAGAAATGGACAGTAAAGATGATCTCACCCCAGTGGGCCCTGCAGGTCCTGGAAGGTGGGCAGAGCCTATCAGGAGGCAGCTTCCACTATCAGCCAACCAATCAGGAGGATATTATGGCTCTGTACTTTCTCATTGACTCTGTAATAAACAGGAGGCAGTGATATCACAACCCCCTGGTCTGTTCTCTATGACAGACAGACAGACAGACAGACAGACAGACAGACAGACAGACAGACAGACAGACAGACAGACAGACAGACAGACAGACAGACAGACAGACAGACAGACAGACAGACAGATACTCTGCTCCCATTGAGGTGCGTTGAGACAGACAGACACAGACAGACAGACAGACAGACAGACAGACAGACAGACAGACAGACAGACAGACAGACAGACAGACAGACAGACAGACAGACAGACAGATCTGTCTGTCTGTCTCCCTGTCTGTCAGACAGACAGACAGACAGACAGACAGACAGACGCTATACTCCCATTGAGGTGCGTTGAGACAGATACTCTGCTCCCATTGAGGTGCGTTGAGACAGACAGACAGACAGACAGATGCTATGCTCCCATTGAGGTGCGTTTAGACAGACAGACAGACAGATGCTATACTCCCATTGAGGTGCGTTGAGACAGACAGACAGATACTATGCTCCCATTGAGGTGGGTTTAGACAGACAGACAGACAGATACTCTGCTCCCATTGAGGTGAGTTTAGACAGACAGACAGATACTATGCTCCCATTGAGGTGCGTTTAGACAGACAGACAGACAGACAGACAGACAGACAGACAGACAGACAGACAGACAGACAGACAGACAGACAGACAGACAGACAGACAGACAGACAGACAGACAGACAGACAGACAGACAGACAGACAGACAGACAGACAGACAGACAGATACTCTGCTCCCATTGAGGTGCGTTTAGACAGACAGACAGATACTCTGCTCCCATTGAGGTGCGTTGAGACAGACAGACAGATACTATGCTCCCATTGAGGTGCGTTTAGACAGACAGACAGTAGGACCTCTTTGCGTCGTAGAGGACCGGTTTCCCTATCAGCCTCTCCATGTAGTTACCTCGGAGATGATTATCCACTCCACCACATCATCATCATCATCATCATCATCGCTTATCACCGACCTGTGGCACATCACAGACATTACCTCCATTATACACACGCCTGCCTGCTCTTTTCATTTCCTGTTAAAACCATTCACCACCTATCTACTAGAGACAGGAGGAGGAGGAGGAGAAGCTGTCATGTATTGGATTTGACCATATCTTATAGTCTGTCTAGACCTGCTGTTGCTAAGTTACTGGAAAACAGCAACGTGGCTTAACTGTGGAGCATTTTCTCCTTAGAAGGAAAGATAATATTTTGGCGACAGAGAGAGATGCAAGAGAGACAGACAGAGCGAGAGAGGGGAGAGGGGAGAGAGAGAGAACAGAGGGAGAGACAGAGGAGAGAGAGAGAGAGAGAGAGAGACAGTGAGAGAGGGGGAGAGAGAGACAGACAGAGAGAGAGCGAGAGAGAGAGACAGACAGTGAGAGAGAGCGAGAGACAAAGAGTGAGAGAGAGGAAAGAGAGAGAATCCCATTTTTAGATCAACATCTTTATAATACTCATTATCCATTCTAGAGAGATCCCCCTCGGGCCAAACACCAGGCCTTGGGTTGCTTTCACACAGATCTCGTTGGTACAAACACTCTAAACAGCATCCAAGCCTCTGCTAGCCAGCGCCATGGCACCCATCTTTCTTGGGGAGGAGGTAGGTAGCCAGTCGTAGCTGTTATGTGTGTTGAGATGGGCTACTGAGAAGAGCTGGTCACATACATCTTTCCTTGGGGAGGTGGTAGGTAGCCAGTCGTAGCTGTTATGTGTGTTGAGATGGACTACCAAGAAGAGCTGGTCACATACATCTTTCCTTGGGGAGGTGGTAGGTAGCCAGTCGTAGCTGTTATGTGTGTTGAGATGGACTACCAAGAAGAGCTGGTCACATACATCTTTCCTTGGGGAGGTGGTAGGTAGCCAGTCGTAGCTGTTATGTGTGTTGAGATGGGCTACAGAGAAGAGCTGGTCACATACATCTTTCCTTGGGGAGGTGGTAGGTAGCCAGTCGTAGCTGTTATGTGTGTTGAGATGGGCTACAGAGAAGAGCTGGTCACATACATCTTTCCTTGGGGAGGTGGTAGGTAGCCAGTCGTAGCTGTTATGTGTGTTGAGATGGGCTACAGAGAAGAGCTGGTCACATACATCTTTCCTTGGGGAGGTGGTAGGTAGCCAGTCGTAGCTGTTATGTGTGTTGAGATGGGCTACAGAGAAGAGCTGGTCACATACAGTCTCTGACCTCTGGGCCGGAGCAGCTAACATGATGTCAGTAGAGAGATACTGTCCGCTGCTCTGCTATGGTTTCATACAGAAGGCAAAGACAGGAGATCTATGTAGGAGACTGTCCTGTTTTAATGGGGATATGTCCCCCCCGGACACAGAGCGGCCCTGTCTCCGCAGTCTGTCTCACAGCTCTACTCCTCTGTCTCTGTCTGTCTCTCTCTCCTCTCTCTCTCCTCAGTCTGTCTCACAGCTCTACTCCTCTGTCTCTGTCTGTCTCTCTCTCCTCAGTCTGTCTCACAGCTCTACTCCTCTGTCTCTCTGTCTCTGTCTGTCTCTCTCTCCTCTCTCTCCTCTCACTCCTCTCACTCTGTCTCACAGCTCTACTCCTCTGTCTCTGTCTGTCTCTCTCTCCTCTCTCTCTCCTCACTCTGTCTCACAGCTCCACTCCTGTCTCACAGCTCTACTCCTCTGTCTCTGTCTGTCTCTCTCTCCTCTCCTCACTCTCCTCACTCTTTCTCACAGCTCTTCTCCTCCTTCTCTCTACTCTGTCTCACAGCTCTACTCCTCTATCTCTCTGTCTCTGTCTGTCTCTCTGTCTGTCTCTCTCTCCTCTCTCTCCTCTCACTCCTCTCACTCTGTCTCACAGCTCTACTCCTCTGTCTCTGTCTGTCTGTCTCTCTCTCCTCTCTCCTCACTCTGTCTCACAGCTCTTCTCCTCTGTCTCTGTCTGTCTCTCTCTGTCTCTCTCAGGGTTGTGAAGAGGCAACACTTTGTTTACACACCGGGGGTAATTTGTATCTCAGTAATGCTCCTCTATTTGTCATGCATGGTGGTATAACTATGTATTCAGCATCTATTGTTATAAATGATTTGTTTACTCCGTCCTTACAAAGCATTGTGGGCTGGACGAGGTAAACTAATTGGACTGAATGTTACAGTAAGCAAACAGCAGTGTTGTTCATTAGTGGTCTACGTTACTCCATAGCCTCAGCCAGCCAGTGTGTGCGTGTTTTTAAAATTTGATTTGACCTTTATTTAACTAGGCAAGTCAGTTAAGAACAAATTCTTACTTTCAATGACAGCCTAGGAACAGTGGGTTAACTGCCTGTTCAGGGGCAGAATGACAGATTTGTACCTTGTCAGCACGGGGGTTTGAACTTGCAACATTCCAGTTACTAGTCCAACGCTCTAACCACTAGGCTACCCTGCCTGCCTGCCTGCCTGCCTGCCTGCCTGCCTGCCTGCCTGCCTGCCTGCCTGCCTGCCTGCCTGCCTGCCTGCCTGCCTGCCTGCCTGCCTGCCTGCCTGCCTGCCTGCCTGCCTGCCTGCCTGCCTGCCTGCCTGCCTGCCTGCCTGCCTGCCTGCCTGCCTGCCTGCCTGCCTGCCTGCCTGCCTGCCTGCCTGCCTGCCTGCCTGCCTGCCTGCCTGCCTGCCTGCTGCCTGCCTGCCTGCCTGCCTGCCTGCCTGCCTGCCTGCCTGCCTGCGTGCGTGCGTGCGTGCGTGCGTGCGTGCGTGCGTGCGTGCGCGTGTGTGTGTGTGTGTGTGTGTGTGTGTGTACAGTGGAGCTTCTACAGTGTCAATACATCAATATTGTCTCATAGTTTTAATGTTTCATCTCTGTACTGTCTGTCTCATCCATGTACTGTCTGTCTCATCCCTGTATAGTCTGTCTCATAGTCAGTTCATTGTTTTAATGTGTCATCCCTGTACTGTCTGTCTCATAGTCCGTTCATTGTTTTAATGTTTCATCTCTGTACAGTCTGTCTCATCCCTTTACAGTCTATCTCATCCATGTACAGTCTGTCTCTCATCCCTGTACAGTCTGTCTCATCCCTTTACTGTCTGTCTCATCCCTGTACAGTCTGTCTCATCCCTGTACTGCCTGTCTCATCTCTGTACAGTCTGTCTCATCCCTGTACTGCCTGTCTCATCCCTGTACTGTCTGTCTCATCCCTGTACAGTCTGTCTCATCCCTGTACAGTCTGTCTCATCCCTGTACAGTCTGTCTCATCCCTGTACAGTCTGTCTCATCCCTGTACAGTCTGTCTCATCCCTGTACAGTCTGTCTCATCCCTGTACAGTCTATCTCATCTCTGTACAGTCTGTCTCATCTCTGTACAGTCTGTCTCATCCCTGTACAGTCTGTCTCATCCCTGTACAGTCTGTCTCATCCCTGTACAGTCTGTCTCATCCCTGTACTGTCTGTCTCATCCCTGTACAGTCTGTCTCATCCCTGTACAGTCTGTCTCATCCCTGTACAGTCTGTCTCATCCCTGTACAGTCTGTCTCATCCCTGTACAGTCTGTCTCATCTCTGTACAGTCTGTCTCATCTCTGTACAGTCTGTCTCATCCCTGTACAGTCTGTCTCATCAGTGGAGTGAAGTATATTTAATAGTCCATAGGAGTCCCCCCAATCTCTCTTTCTACCCCTGTGGCGGCAGGGTAGCCTAGTGGTTAGAGCGTTGGACTAGTAACCGGAAGGTTGTGAGTTCAAACCCCCGAGCTGACAAGGTACAAATCTGTCGTTCTGCCCCTGAACAGGCAGTTAACCCACTGTTCCCAGGCCGTCATTGAAAATAAGAATCTGTTCTTAACTGACTTGCCTGGTTAAATAAAGGTAAAATTTAAAAAAAAAAATTCTCAGGTCTTCCTCCCCTCTCTCTATATATCTCTCTCACTCTGCCTATCTGTTTGATTCTCTTTCTCTTGAGATCAGTTGTTAAATCAGAGGAGTCTGGTCGGTCTACAGACAGAGTGCTGAAGGGACCACTGAGCCAGTAAAGTGATTGATTTTAAGGGTGCATCCTGAATGGCACCCTATTCCTTACATAGTGCACTCATTTTGAACAGGGCCCATATGGCTCTGTAGTGCACTATAGAGGGAATATTGTGCCATTTAGGAGTCAGACTTGAGTTCTCCAGTGGACAAGTAGGGTTCTGTGTCGTCCATAAACCTTTCAGCAGGCTAGACAGGGGACTACGGCTAGACAGGGGACTACGGCTAGAGAGGGGACTACGGCTAGACAGGGGACTACGGCTAGACAGGGGACTACGGCTGGCCGGGAGACTACGGCTAGAGAGGGGACTACGGCTAGACAGGGGACTACGGCTAGCCAGGGGACTACGGCTGGACAGGGGACTACGGCTAGACAGGGGACTACGGCTAGACAGGGGACTACGGCTAGACAGGGGACTACGGCTGGACAGGGGACTACGGCTAGACAGGGGACTACGGCTAGACAGGGGACTACGGCTAGACAGACAGACAGACAGACAGACAGACAGACAGACAGACAGACAGACAGACAGACAGACAGACAGACAGACAGACAGACACTCTGCTCCCATTGAGGTGTGTTGAGTCAGACAGACAGACAGACAGACAGACAGACAGACAGACAGACAGACAGACAGACAGACAGACAGACAGACAGACAGACAGACAGACAGACAGACAGACAGACACTCTGCTCCCATTGAGGTGTGTTGAGACAGACAGACAGACAGACAGACAGACAGACAGACAGACAGACAGACACTCTGCTCCCATTGAGGTGTGTTGAGACAGACAGACAGACAGACAGACAGACAGACAGACAGACAGACAGACAGACAGACAGACAGACAGACACTCTGCTCCCATTGAGGTGTGTTGAGACAGACAGACAGACAGACAGACAGACAGACAGACAGACAGACATACAGACAGACAGACAGACAGACAGACAGACAGACAGACAGACAGACAGACAGACAGACAGACAGACAGACAGACAGACAGACAGACAGACAGACAGACAGACAGACACTCTGCTCCCATTGAGGTGTGTTGAGACAGACAGACAGACAGACAGACAGACAGACAGACAGACAGACAGACAGACAGACAGACAGACAGACAGACAGACAGACAGTGTCTCTGTTCTCTTGTAGATAAAGACGTTTTCCAGCAGCGTTCTGACAGCAGACGCCTCTCGAACACAATACACTGGTGAAAAATAACACCACAAAGCAGCCCGTTGTCTCCTGAGGGTGTGTGTGTGTGTGTGTGTGTGTGTGTGTCTGGTGGGGATCAGCTGGCGCTGTAAGAGAATCTCAATGTGAAAGTGAAGGTCAAAGCACCGTATCTAATTGTTAATGTTATGTAATGACCCATTGTTGAGGTAGATGGATCAACACCACACTAACCATGATATTCAGACATATACAATCTATAGGAGAGAACACCACACTAACCATGATATTCAGATATATACAATCTATAGGAGAGAACACCACACTAACCATCATATTCAGACATATACAATCTATAGGAGAGAACACCACACTAACCATGATATTCAGATATATACAATCTATAGGAGAGAACACCACACTAACCATGATATTCAGATATATACAATCTATAGGAGAGAACACCACACTAACCATGATATTCAGATATATACAATCTATAGGAGAGAACACCACACTAACCATGATATTCAGACATATACAATCTATAGGAGAGAACACCACACTAACCATGATATTCAGATATATACAATCTATAGGAGAGAACACCACACTAACCATCATATTCAGACATATACAATCTATAGGAGAGAACACCACACTAACCATCATATTCAGACATATACAATCTATAGGAGAGAACACCACACTAACCATGATATTCAGACATATACAATCTATAGGATAGAACACAGAATCTATAGGAGAGAACACAGAATCTATAGGAGAGAACACATACACAATCCATAGGAGAGAACACATACACAATCTATAGGAGAGAACACATATATATAATCTATAGGAGAGAACACATATATATAATCTATAGGAGAGAACACATACACAATCTATAGGAGAGAACACATACACAATCTATAGGAGAGAACACATACACAATCTATAGGAGAGAACACATACACAATCCATAGGAGAGAACACATATATATAATCTATAGGAGAGAACACATACACAATCTATAGGAGGGAACACATACACAATCTATAGGAGAGAACACCACACTAACCATGATATTCAGACATATACAATCTATAGGATAGAACACAGAATCTATAGGAGAGAACACAGAATCTATAGGAGAGAACACATACACAATCCATAGGAGAGAACACATATATATAATCTATAGGAGAGAACACATACACAATCTATAGGAGAGAACACATATATATAATCTATAGGAGAGAACACATATATAATCTATAGGAGAGAACACATACACAATCTATAGGAGAGAACACATACACAATCTATAGGAGAGAACACATATATATAATCTATAGGAGAGAACACATACACAATCTATAGGAGAGAACACATATATATAATCTATAGGAGAGAACACATACACAATCTATAGGAGAGAACACATATATATAATCTATAGGAGAGAACACATACACAATCTATAGGAGAGAACACATATATATAATCTATAGGAGAGAACACATACACAATCTATAGCAGAGAACACATACACAATCCATAGGAGGGAACATATATAATCTATAGGAGAGAACACATATATATAATCTATAGGAGAGAACACATACACAATCTATAGGAGAGAACACATACACAATCTATAGGAGAGAACACATATATATAATCTATAGGAGAGAACACATATATAATCTATAGGAGAGAGCACATACACAATCTATAGGAGAGAACACATACACAATCTATAGGAGAGAACACATACACAATCTATAGGAGGGAACACATATATATAATCTATAGGAGAGAGCACATACACAATCTATAGGAGAGAACACATACACAATCTATAGGAGGGAACACATACACAATCTATAGGAGAGAACACATATGGAATCTATAGGATGAAAACATATCAAATCTATAGGAGAGAACACATACACACTTGGTACACATGCACACACACACAACAGTCAACTCTCCCAGTACAGTACCATGCCTCTGCTTATTGCTTAGGGCTGTTGTCTTGGTCCGTTACTCTCCCAGTACAGTACAATGTCTCTGCTTATTGCTTAGGGCTGTTGTCTTGGTCCGTTACTCTCCCAGTACAGTACAATGTCTCTGCTTATTGCTTAGGGCTGTTGTCTTGGTCCGTTACTCTCCCAGTACAGTACAATGTCTCTGCTTATTGCTTAGGGCTGTTGTCTTGGTCCGTTACTCTCCCAGTACAGTACAATGTCTCTGCTTATTGCTTAGGGCTGTTGTCTTGGTCCGTTACTCTCCCAGTACAGTACAATGTCTCTGCTTATTGCTTAGGGCTGTTGTCTTGGTCCGTTACTCTCCCAGTACAGTACAATGTCTCTGCTTATTGCTTAGGGCTGTTGTCTTGGTCCGTTACTCTCCCAGTACAGTACAATGTCTCTGCTTATTGCTTAGGGCTGTTGTCTTGGTCCGTTACTCTCCCAGTACAGTACAATGTCTCTGCTTATTGCTTAGGGCTGTTGTCTTGGTCCGTTACTCTCCTCTATTTTTACAGATACCTTTCCACTGGTTTTACACCAAGCTAGAATGACTATGTATACGGATGACTCCCCACTCTACATGTCAGCACCTCAAAGCCAGTGAGCTCACTGACCTTCTAAAAACAGGAGTCACAGTCAGTATGGGAATGGCTGACTGATAGTAAAACCAAACACATCTAAAACTAAAAGCATTTGTATTTGGTTCAAAACATTTTCTAAAGACATAAACCTCAACTGGAGTTGTGTATAAAGGGTGTGGCCATTGAGACAGTCGAGGAGGTTTAACTCCTAGATATAACACACAGGATGGTCTATTATTACGGTCGACTCATATTGACTAAGTTGTTGTGAGAATGGGGAGGGAGTATGTCTTTTATAAAATATGTGTTTTCAGGCTCTGGTCTTGTCCATTCTTGATTACTGTCCGGTAATAGGGTCAGGTGCAGACAAGACAGATCGAGACAACTATGGTTAATACTGCAGCTGGTTCAAAACAGAGAAGCCTTGCCCTTAACTCCACATACAGAACTGACATCAACTAAATGCAGGCCAGTCTTAACCTGGTTGAGGTTTTGACAAGAGATGAACTGCTTCTCTTCTAGTTGTTTTAATGAGAAATATTACCGTGATTAAAGTTCCAGATTGTCTACGTAACCAAATAACATTCAGCTCAGACACCCACTAGGGGTCTCTTCACAGTCCCCAAGTTCAAAACGAACTCACTGCAACACACAGTATTCTACAGAGCCATGATCACATGGAACTCCCTTTCACCTCAAATTACTCAAGAAAACAGCAAGATTCCCTTAAAAAATGTATGAAACAACATCTCGTGGAACGACAGAGACTGTGAGGGGACACACAAACACACACAGACACTAACACACAGACACACACAGACACACACTAACACACAGACACACTCTAAAACACACACACACACACACACACAGACACACACTAACACACTGACACACACACACTCCTTCTGAAGGCCTGCCTGTTATAATAGCAGATGGTCTTTCTCATCCATCACAGAGAGGGGGACATCGGGGCCATCTGGCCCCAGCCAGGCCTCACCCACCTTCAGGACCAATGGCTTCAACCTGGGCCTCTTCCCACATCCTCCACCCTCACTCTGAACAGTCAACACCCATGTCTCAGCAAGAGCTCTTGATGTGTTAAATTATCAATTAAATGATCAATCAATCAATCATCATTATCTACAATCAAGGACTCTGAATCCACTGTGTTACGATAGTAAATCATTTCTCAAAGTGAAAATCCATAGGATGGGAATCCTCCAACCTGGTCTGCTATACATTCAGAGCTGCTTCTGGATGGAATCCTCTGTCCTGAGGTTTCAGACCGACACCCAGAGTGTCGGGCTCACAGGAGTTCATATATTCATGATTGTATTTCCTGGTGTTTCAGACCGATACCCAGAGTGTCGGGCTCACAGGAGTTCATATATTCATGATTGTATTTCCTGGTGTTTCAGACCGACACCCAGAGTGTCGGGCTCACAGGAGTTCATATATTCATGATTGTATTTCCTGGTGTTTCAGACCGACACCCAGAGTGTCGGGCTCACAGGAGTTCATATATTCATGATTGTATTTCCTGGTGTTTCAGACCGACACCCAGAGTGTCGGGCTCACAGGAGTTCATATATTCATGATTGTATTTCCTGGTGTTTCAGACCGACACCCAGAGTGTCGGGCTCACAGGAGTTCATATATTCATGATTATATTTCCTGCTGTTTAAGACAGACACCCAGAGTGTCGGGCTCACAGGAGTTCATATATTCATGATTATATTTCCTGGTGTTTCAGACCGACACCCAGAGTGTCGGGCTCACAGTAGTTCATATATTCATGATTGTTTGCAACCAACGTCTCTTGATTCCACTGGCTCAAGATACCAAAGTGAAAATCCATAAAATCGCAGTCACCCAACCATCAATCATTATCTGGGTCATTCCATGAAATGAGTGTCTTTTTGATGTTTTAAGATGAAATTCTGCACCAATACAGAGTTTTGTCTTGTGGGGTATAGGAGAGAACACATATAGAATATATAGGAGAGAACACTTATAGAATATATAGGATGAAAACCTATAAAAACCTATAGGAGAGAACACATACACACAGACACACACAACAGTCAACTCTCCCAGTACAGTACAATGTCTCTGCTTATTGCTTAGGGCTGTTGTCTTGAAAAGTGAAAGACTAAAGTTACATACATGGGATGCTTTAGTGAATTTCAGAATGTCTGGAATAGAAAAGGCAGAAATAAAACAATTCAATAAACATTTGCAGCCAGTCATCCAAAACACAGCCCTGTGGGTGTCTGTGGTATCTCCATGAATTTAATAAATCAATATCTTTTTTTTTTATAGAAATAAAGACTTGCTAAAGTGCTAAAATTCAGCATTTTGACGTGTCCCTCTGTGACTTTTAACCCACTTAAACCCTTTTCCCCTGTCACTAGGGGATTTATGGCTGATTAAAAATGAAATCGTCAACCCTGTCACGGTCAACCCTGTTACGGTCAACCCTGTTACGGTCAACCCTTTTACAGTCAACCCTTTTACTCTGTTACTGTCAACCCTGTTACTGTCAACCCTGTTACTGTCAACCCTTTTACAGTCAACCCTGTTACTGTCAACCCTGTTACTGTCAACACTGTTACGGTCAACCCTGTCAATGTCAACCCTGACACTGTCAACCCTGTCACTGTCAACCCTGTCACTGTCAACCCTGTCACTGTCAACCCTGTCACTGTCAACCCTGTCACTGTCAACCCTGTCACGGTCAACCCTGTCAGGGTCAACCCTGTCAGGGTCAACCCTGTCACGGTCAACCCTGTTACGGTCAACCCTGTTACTGTCAACCCTGTTACGGTCAATCCTGTTACGGTCAACCTGTTTTTTTTACCAAGGTACACATCTCCAAAGGGACTGGTGGTCAACCCTGTTACTGTCACGCCTGTTACCGTCACACCTGCTCAACCTGTTTTTTTAACCAAGGTACACATCTCCAAAGGCACTGGTGGAACGACCCATCAATACATCCAGAGTGTAGATGGGAAATATCTACACTCTACTCACCACGGTGACCATACAGCGCGCTGAGACCGGAGCGTTCTCCACCCGTACCTCCTGCTCCGGCTGTGCCAACAGGCTGACGGCTCCATGCCCACGGGGCGCCTGGCGGGACTGGGACTCCAGCAGGGCAGCGGGCATCAGCTTAGCCAGCCTGGCATGGGTCTGGGAGGACTGGGTGAGGAGGCTGTCCACCCTGGCCATGTCCCTGCTGAAACATTCTGTATGATCAGGGTGCACTATGGAGACATCTCATTAGGTCCATTTCATGTGTACTACGGCAGGTAGAACCTGAATCGCAGTATTACATACAGTAACATGAGATACAAGACAACAAAGGGAGTTGGCTGTAAAATACTATTAAACTAAAGGTTCAATTGTGTTTAATAATTCTTTATTGTGTCCCTTTCTGTGAATGTCTCTTGCATCTCAAACTCAACATCCTCACTACATCTGCCTTTCATTTTGTTTTTTAAATGCGTTTCATTATGTGATGGACTGTGTTGTTTTCAAGCATCTCTCTTTACCTGAAGCTGTCCAGTCTGGCCTGGTGCTGGGCACTGAGGGTGTTAACCAAGGCATGGAGACTGTCTCTGTCCCCACCACGCTGCCACCCGGGTGTCTCCAGACCCAGGGTCCTCTCCTGGCCATCTTGGTCCACGTGACGGTACACCAGGACTGGGCTGTCCGACCACCTCCTCCCTTCACCGGTCCTGGTCGTGTAGCGGTCATGGTCACCAGAAAAAACATCTACAAAGAGAGAGGGAATGGGTTGATGCTAGCTGCAGGTTCAACACTATGGTTGATGCTATGCTAGCTGCAGGTCTAACACTATGGTTGATGCTATGCTAGCTGCAGGTCTACCACTATGGTTGATGCTATGCTAGCTGTAGGTCTACCACTATGGTAGTGAGGTCTGCACAACGCATCACCGGGGCAAACTACCTGCCCTCCAGGACACCTACACCACCCGATGCTACAGGAAGGCCATAAAGATCATCAAGGACATCAACCACCCGAGCCACTGCCTGTTCACCCCGCTGTCATCCAGAAGGCGAGGTCAGTACAGGTGCATCAAAGCTGGGACCGAGAGACTGAAAAACAGCTTCTATCTCAAGGCCATCAGACTGTTAAACAGCCACCACTAACATTGAGTGGCTACTGCCAACACACTGTCAATGATACTGACTCTACTCCAGCCACTTTAATCATGGGAATTGATGGGAAATTATGTAAATATATCACTAGCCACTTTAAACAATGCTACCTTATATAATGTTACTTACCCTACATTGTTCATCTCATA
Organism: Oncorhynchus tshawytscha; assembly: GCF_018296145.1. Lineage (NCBI taxonomy): Eukaryota > Metazoa > Chordata > Actinopteri > Salmoniformes > Salmonidae > Oncorhynchus > Oncorhynchus tshawytscha. The sequence goes on along the minus strand of NW_024609274.1, from coordinate 23,235 downwards.
TGCATACGTTGATACTGTACTCTATATCATCGACTGCATCCTTATGTAATACATGTATCACTAGCCACTTTAACTATGCCACTTGGTTTACATACTTATCTCATATGTATATACTGTACTCGATATCATCTACTGTATCTTGCCTATGCTGCTCTGTACCATCACTCATTCATATATCCTTATGTACATATTCCTTATCCCCTTACACTGTGTATAAGACAGTAGTTTTTTTGGAATTGTTAGTTAGATTACTTGCTCGTTATTACTGCATTGTCGGAACTAGAAGCACAAGCATTTCGCTACACTCGCATTAACATCTGCTAACCATGTGTATGTGACAAATAAAATTTGATTTGATTTGATTTGATTTATGGTTGATGCTATGCTAGCTGTAGGTCTACCACTATGGTTGATGCTATGCTAGCCGCAGGTCTACCACTATGGTTGATGCTATGCTAGCTGTAGGTCTACCACTATGGTTGATGCTATGCTAGCTGCAGGTCTACCACTATGGTTGAAGCTATGCTAGCTGTAGGTCTACCACTATGGTTGATGCTATGCTAGCTGTAGGTCTACCAATATGGTTGATGCTATGCTAGCTGCAGGTCTACCAATATGGTTGATGCTATGCTAGCTGTAGGTCTACCACTATGGTTGATGCTATGCTAGCTGTAGGTCTACCACTATGGTTGATGCTCTGCTAGCTGCAGGTCTACCAATATGGTTGATGCTCTGCTAGCTGTAGGTCTACCAATATGGTTGATGCTCTGCTAGCTGCAGGTCTACCAATATGGTTGATGCTATGCTAGCTGTAGGTCTACCAATATGGTCGATGCTCTGCTAGCTGTAGGTCTACCAATATGATTGATGCTCTGCTAGCTGCAGGTCTACCAATATGGTTGATGCTATGCTAGCTGTAGGTCTACCACTATGGTTGATGCTATGCTAGCTGTAGGTCTACCAATATGGTTGATGCTCTGCTAGCTGCAGGTCTACCAATATGGTTGATGCTATGCTAGCTGCAGGTCTACCAATATGGTTGATGCTATGCTAGCTGTAGGTCTACCAATATGGTTGATGCTCTGCTAGCTGCAGGTCTACCAATATGGTTGATGCTCTGCTAGCTGCAGGTCTACCAATATGGTTGATGCTATGCTAGCTGCAGGTCTACCAATATGGTTAATGCTATGCTAGCTGCAGGTTTACCCATATGGTTTCTTTGGACTCAAAATGCTAATCAAGATTTATTGACATCAAGTTTCATTTTGAACTCTCAGTATAACCAGATATAAAAAATGAATCCCTCACAGACAAGAAAGAGAAAGAGGAAGAACAAGAGCATCACACAGTTCATAGGAAAGCAAGGAAGAGACAGAATGGATAAGAGAAGAAGGAGAGAGAGAGAGAGAGAGAGAGAGAGAGGGATGTTCTATATAGTCTGGTATTATAGAGACGAAGGAGAGAGAGAGGGATGTTCTATATAGTCTGGTATTATAGAGACGAAGGAGAGAGAGAGAGATGTTCTATATAGTCTGGTATTATAGAGAGGAAGGAGAGAGAGAGAGATGTTCTATATAGTCTGGTATTATAGAGAGGAAGGAGAGAGAGAGAGAGGGATGTTCTATATAGTCTGGTATTATAGAGAGGAAGGAGAGAGAGAGAGAGAGAGATGTTCTATATAGTCTGGTATTATAGAGAGGAAGGAGAGAGAGAGAGATGTTCTATATAGTCTGGTATTATAGAGACGAAGGAGAGAGAGAGGGATGTTCTATATAGTCTGGTATTATAGAGACGAAGGAGAGAGAGAGGGATGTTCTATATAGTCTGGTATTATAGAGAGGAAGGAGAGAGAGAGAGATGTTCTATATAGTCTGGTATTATAGAGAGGAAGGAGAGAGAGAGGGATGTTCTACATAGTCTGATATGACAGAAAAGAAGGAGAGGGATGGATAGTGTTCATAGTCTTTGGTATTAGTTTAATTAAGCTGATCAGTCATCCGCTCATGCCCCGAGCAATGAAACCTGCCCCTTTTCCTCTTTCTCCCTCTCCCTGCTCTCTGTGCTCTCTCTCTCTTTCTCTCTGTCTCTCTCTCTCTGTGCTCTTTCTCTCTCCCTCTCCCTGCTCTCTGTGCTCTCTCTCCCTGCTCCCTGTGCTCTCTCTCTCTCCCTGCTCCCTCTCTCTTTCTCTCTGTGCTCTCTCCTTCTGTGCTCTCTGCGCTCTCTCTCCCTGCTCTCTGTGCTTGCTCACTGTTTCTCTCACTCTTTCTCGAGTGAATGTCATGTTATTATTCATTTTCCAGATTGAGAGGCGGAGGCAGCAGGCAGCAGGGAGAGAGATACAGTAGAGAGAGAGAGAGAGAGAGAGAGAGCGAAAGGGAGGGAGGGTGAGAGAGAGAGAGATATGGGGAGAGAAAGATCACATTTCCTCATGTGCCAGGCACGCGTGTCAGCACAGCAAGGTGGTATGGAAGGGAAGTGGGAAGAAGAAATGTCATCCCTCCTAGTAATACATCACACTATATCTGATGCCAGTGAAGAGAATGAAAGCTCTGATTTTAGGAATCATTTCGGCTTCTCCTGAGAGTGTAGAACAGAATAAGCATTCTAGAACTCAGGGGCGTAGGCCTGGAGGTCAACAGCTGCCAATCACATGGGTTTTTCCCCATTGACCTTCACTGAGTGACAAGCATAGAGTTAGGAATTGGAATGCTAGTGGAATTTAAAAAGATCTCTATGGTAACAGCCAGATGATCTTCTCTAGACATCTAGTTTACAGGCTGTGTTGGTTTTACAGTATCTCTCTGAGTCACAATGACAGGTTTATCAATGGTCTTCTGGTATAGACTAAGAGCAGAATAAATACATGTAGTCTATCTACATGTCTCTCTCCCTCTCCCCCCTCTCTCCTCTCTTGCTCTCCTCCTCTCTTGCTTACTCTCTCCCCCTCTCTCTCTCCCCCTCTCTCTCTCTCTCCCTCTCTCTCTCTCCCCCTCTCTCCTCTCTTGCTCTCCTCCTCTCTTGCTTACTCTCTCCCCCTCTCTCTCTCTCCCCCTCTCTCCCTCTCCCCCTCTCTCCTCTCTTGCTCTCCTCCTCTCTTGCTTACTCTCTCCCCTCTCTCTTTCTCCCTCTTAACCTGTAATAAACTGTGTATCAGTATGATACAGTAATACCAGCTGTAAAATCGATGTAGAATATCACAATAGTAAACTCGGTAGATTATTGTATTGTACATTCT
>NW_024609274.1:2500-15000 GCF_018296145.1 Oncorhynchus tshawytscha | reverse complement strand
GCTTGCGTTGCAGGTCTGCAAGCAGACCGGCGGGGGGGTTGAGGACAGCCAGTTTATGCCACAAGGAAGATGCCACCAGGTTGTTGATTATCAGCACCCTCCCTCTATATGACACTTGGGACAGGAGCCACCTCCACCTGGCCAGTCTTGACACCACTGCCTGTGACAGCCCCTCCCAGTTCTTGCTGACCCACCTCTCCGAGCCCAGGTACACCCCCAACACTTTAAGCCCTTCACAACCCCACTGCAAACCCCTGGAAGCAGAGGAGGAGCCCTATCCCCCATGCCCCACATAACAGAGCTTTGCTCTTTCCCCAGTTTACCTTAGCTGATGAAGCTCCCTCGTACACCTTCAGACTGGCCTCTAGTTCCTGCATATCTTGCCCATCCCTGACCATCACAGAAACATCATCTGCATATGCTGAGACTGCTATTCCTGTCACCACATCCATGCCTGTCCAGCACACTCCCCGCAGTCTCCTGCGTAGCAGTCCTAAAAAGGCTCAATGGCTAGTGTGTACAGCTGCCCAGATAGAGGGCATCCTTGTCTAATGCCCCATCTCACCCAGACTGGCCTACTGAGCCCCCTCCCACCTTAACCATACATGACGCCCCAGCATACAACAGCTTCACACAGGTCACAAAACTCTTCCCAAACCCAAACACAGACATCACATTAAACAGATACTCATGATCCACTCTATCAAAAGCCTTCTCTTGATCTAAAGAGACCAGTCCAAAGTTCACATTAGAACCTCTCGACAAGTCCAACATGTCCCTAATCAAGAACAAGTTGTCCGTGATTAAGCGTCCCGGTACACAATATGTCTGGTCCTTGTGTATTATAGAGTCCAGATGGGACTTCAGTCTGTTAGAGAGGACCTTGGCAAAAATCTTGTAGTCCGCACAGAGTAATGCCACAGGCCTCCAGTTCTTAAGTTCACACAAGTCCCCTTTTTTGGGCAGGAGAGTCAGAGCCGCCCGACGGCAGCTCATCGGCAACTCTCGTACCCCGACGCATTCACGCAACACGCAAAAGAAATCCTGTCCAATTGTTCCCCAGAATTTTTTGTAAAATTCCACTGGAAGTCCATCGACCCCGGGTGCACGACCGGGGACATCTGGGTTACTGCCTCTGCCAGTTCATGTGACAACAGAGGAAGAGCTTAGGGAGTCCTGAGAGAGGACTCCCTAAGGAGTAGGGAGTCCGAGAGAGCTTAGGGAGTCCTGAGAGAGCTTAGGGAGTCCTGCGAACAAGACCTGAGCACACATAGGATCACACATTTCTGCCCTATACAATTCAGTATAAAACTCCACAGTCCGCTCCCGCATCTCCCCCACCACAGAGGTCACCCGCCCATCAGACAGCCGTAGACAATGCATACCCTTGGCTTCACTGCTCTGTCTTTCCAAACCAAAGAAGAAGGAGCTGGGAGCATCCATCTCCTTGAGCATGGAGAACCTAGCTCTTACAAGTGCTCCCTTTGCTTTAACCTGGAAAAAACTGCCCAGGTCCCTACGTAATTCGGCTAAGTTAGCCTGGAGGCCTACATTGCCTTGCCCCACCATCTCTACCTCCATCTCACTAATACACCGCTCTAGTTCCCCCAATACTCTCCTAGCCTCTGAGGATGAGAGAGCTGTGTACTGTTGACAGAAAAGCCGAATTTGCACTTTCCCCACATCCCACCATTGACTCAGAGACTCATACTCCTCTCTTCGCTGCCCCCATCTTTCCCAAAAAGTCCGGAAACCTGAGCAAAAAGTGGCATCTTGTAAGAGCTTTACATTGAACTTCCAATAAGATGCCTGCCGGGGCCCTGGTGAAATAGACAGCCGAGCCATGGTTATGTGGTGATCCGAAAACCCCACTGGGAGAATGGTAGCACCCAGCAGCCTATTGCTCTGATTCCTGGACATGTAAAAACGATCAAGTCGAGCTGCACTCACCCTAGCCCCAAAACCTTCACCCACGTATACTGTCTTGTGTTTGGATGTTTAGTTCTCCAAACATCCACTAGGTCAAACTGATTAAAGATATCCCTTAACACTCCCACTGACACTGAATGAGGCTCTTCCCCATTTCTGTCTTTTGTAAAATCCATTGTACAGTTCCAGTCACCTCCGATCACCAGCGTCTCCTCAGGCGCTACTTGTGAGAGTTCCTGTCTAAGACTCCCAAATAGAACCCCTCTTTCTCTCCCTGTGTTAGGCGCATACACATTTATAAAGACAAAACACATGTTGTTAATTTCTGCTTTAACAACAAGCAACCTACCCCTACACACCTCCTTTGAGGAGCAAATTTTTACAGCCAGACCCGGTGCAAAAAGGACTGCCACCCCTGCACTAAGATTTGTCCCATGGCTCAACACACTTGCCCCTTTCCACCAGAGCCCCCAATCAACTTCATTCACCACATCACTATGCGTCTCCTGCAGAAACAACACCTGTACTTTTTTTTGTTTTACATATTCACCCAACACACTCCTCTTTCCCGCATCTCTGGCGCCATTTATATTGAGCGAGCCTACCCGAAGAGTCTCCATAAGAAGTGGGAGAAAAGCCAGCAGAGAAATAGACCAATAGCAAAGCTCAAAAAGCCCCAGTGTCAGTAAGAAATTAAACATTTAAACAGTGTCTGAAGGTAAACCTTTACGCACTGTTGTGACCCACTTCCTCAACCTAAACCGTTTCCTGGGTGAGAGGACACCATGCCCCTCATTTGTCATAGCATGTTGTACTGATCTTACAAACTTTCTAGGATCAGGAAAAAAAGCCTCAAGATTAACTTTTTTCCCCTTAGTCTCATTCAGGAACCTTGTCAGTTCTCTCAACGTGTACTTAGACCCCTCTGGTTGACTGGCTGTCAGCTCCGGGCCAATTGAAGAGGAGTCTGAAAAAAATAACTCCTCATCCTCTTCCTCAGACTCACTTTCCTCCTCTTCTCTATCTCCCACCCTGACCACCTGCCCTTTCTCTCTGGTTAGGGCCTCACCCACAGCAACAGGCAACATTTCCATGGTGCCTTTGTCCACACCCTTTTCCTTTTCCTCTTGACACCCTCCTCCTCCCCCTAATCTCTTACACTTCCCCACTATACTCTCCTCATCCACTAGAATAACCTGACTAGACGCAGTATCATCTGCACCACCCTCCATAGCATGACTAGGGCCAGCCTCAGCTACACCACCCTCCATAGCATGACTAGGGCCAGTCTCAGCTACACCACCCTCCATAGCATGTCTAGGCCCAGCCTCAGCTACCCCACCATCTCTAGCCTGACTAGACCCAGCCTCTGCTTCTCCACCATCTCTAGCCTGACTAGACCCAGCCTCTGCTTCTCCACCATCTCTAGCCTGACTAGACCCAGCCTCTGCTTCTCCACCATCTCTAGCCTGACTAGACCCAGCCTCCACTACCCCACCATCTCTAGCCTGACTAGACCCAGCCTCTGCTTCTCCACCATCTCTAGCCTGACTAGACCCAGCCTCCACTACCCTACCATCTCTAGCCTGACTAGACCCAGCCTCTGCTTCTCCACCATCTCTAGCCTGACTAGACCCAGCCTCCACTACCCTACCATCTCTAGCCTGACTAGGCCCAGCCTCATCTACACCACCATCTCTAGACTGACTAGGCCCAGCCTCTGCTGTCTGCATCTCCTTACCCCCAGCCTGCATTTTGACCTCGATTTCCCCCACTTGCGCTTGTACCCTCACCTTGTCTATGGCCTTTATGTGGGCACGCAAAACTCTTGTGCCCCAAATCCCCACATTCAAAACACCGTAGACTATCTGTGCTGGCAAAACCTGCATAGAGCCCCTCCCCATGCCTCACTTTAAAATGCACATTTAGCTGTTGCTCATTATTGTTCAGAAACATAAACACTTGCCTCCTGAACGAAACAACGTGCTTAACGGCATCTGCCTGAAAACCTGCTGACAGTACACGGAAACCGCTAGCAAACTTACCAAAACGACTCAGCTCTTTCCTAATTTGATCATCCGTAATAAACGGAGGCAAATTTGCCACTACAACTCTTGTTGAAGGGGTAGAGAGAGGTGAAATTGACACCAACACATCCCTTACAAATATTCCGCTAGCAATTAGCCTACCGACCAAATTAGCCCTTTTCATGAACACAACCACAGCTTTGTTCATTCTAGAAGCAGAATGTATAAACTCAGCTCCTACCTGTTCACCGACCGCGAGCAGAACCTCCTCCACCTTAACTCCCTTCTCAGGAACACACCTGAATCCATGCAGTATCGACAGCGTCTCCTCCGCGCTAGGCTGAGAAGCCATTGTACACCTTCCAACCCCCAGGAAAGTTACTCTGTCCTCTTCCACCCTAACTTTGAAAAAAAACTTTGGATACCGCTAAAAACAAATATTGCATTAACCCTCCACCATAGAAAATAACATGTAAAGAAAAGAATCAAGAAAGTTAGTTAGGATAGAGCTTTCCACACCAAACACTCAAACTCCAAAAACTCCCAGCATGCCAGCATGCACAGAGAGAGAGAGAGAGAGAGAGAGAGAGAGAGAGACCTCTCTCTGGGCATAACGAGGGGTTCAGTCTGAATGGACTCGGAGAGAGAGAGACCGTTCTCTGGGCATAACGAGGGGTTTTCTGTTCAGTCTGAATGGACTCGGGGGTTTTCTGTGTGCTGACCGTCTCTCTGGGCATAACGAGGGGTTTTCTGTTCAGTCTGAATGGACTCGGGCCTGTGTGCTGACCGTCGGTAACAGAAAGGTTGCCGGTTCGAATCCCTGAGCTGTCTAAGTGAAAACTCTTGAGCAAGGCACTTAATCCTAAATGCTCTGGATAAGAGCATTTGCTATATGACTAAAAAGTAGTTAAAGTCACACAGAGTGATTTACAACATGAACTAAACTTAAGACCACATTATGGAGTCAAGTCAAAGATGACATTGGAGGTAAGAAAATGTCTAGGACACCTTTTTTTTGAAGGTTGTGGTGGGCTCTCTTTTTAATGTGTCGGGCATTCATAAAACAACACAGGAGTTTGAGAGGTGCTGAAAGAGCACTTTAGCCTGTCCATCATATGAAATGTCTCACTGGATGCCTTTAGAGAGAGACAGAGTGAGAGATACAGAGACAGAGACAGTGAGAGAGAGAGACATTAGATGACCTTTCAAAGCTCGATTGACTGACTTTAACATCTCTCCTCTTTCTCTCTCTTTCTCTTTGCCACTTTTTCCCCCTCTTTCTATAATGGTGGCCATTATCCTTCATCTTCTCATGTTAGCTGAGACTCATGCCCATCTCTCTCTCTCTCTCTTTCTTCTTTTCTCTTCTTCTCCCCGTCTCTCTCTTTTTCAAACTGTCAAAAAAAAGTATTTTGGTTAAAAGTAAAATCAATTTCCTGGATCCCAAAAAAATAAAAGCCCAAATCTGACAAGGAAGTTCTGAGAGTGATATTTATTACACCTATTGTGGGTAATGGAGTTTTCTATCGGATTGAGGTCAGGGCTTTGTGATGGCCACTCCAATACCTTGACTTTGTTGTCCTCAAGCCATTTTGCCACAACTTTGGAAGTATGCTTGTGGTCATTGTTCATTTGGAAGACCCATTTGCGACCAAGCTTCAATATTTCCACATAATTTTAATACCTCATGATGCCATCTATTTTGTGAAGTGCACTAGTCCCTCCTGCAGCAAAGCACCCCCACAACATGATGACCTCAATCCTAAAGAAAATGTGGGCAGAACTGAAAAAACTTGTGCGAGAAAGGAGGCTTACAAACCTGACTCAGTTACACCAGCTCTGTCAGGAGGAATGGGCCAAAATTCACCCAACTTATTGTGGGAAGCTTGTGGAAGGCTACCCAAAACGTTTGACCCAAGTTGAACAATTTAAAGGCAATGCTACCAAATACTAATTGAGTGCATGTGTCTTCTGACCCACTGGGAATGTGATGAAAGAAATAAAAGCTGAAATAAATCATTATCTCCACTATTGTTTTGACATTTCACATTCTTAAAATAAAGTGGTGATCCTAACTGACCTAAAACAGGGAATTTTGGGGGGATTAAATGTCAGGAATTGTGAAAAACTGAGTTTAAATGTATTTAACTAAGGTGTATGTAAACTTCCAGCTTCAACAGTAGGTAGCATGAGGATATTTTTCTCTGCTGAGATCATTTCCTTATTAATTTCTAGCCAGATGTAAAATGTTCCTGTTTTGACTAATTTAATAGAGTGGGTTAGGTCTGCTCTACACCAAATTAGCATACCCCCTGAGTCTCTTCCCTGTTTCACACCTGGTAGTTTGGTGGATGGGACTACCAGCTCTCTGTAACCTAGAGGGCAACCAGTGGGTCCATCTCCTTTATAGCAGGTTTCTTGTAGGATGACAATGTCTGTATTCCCAATTTTATTTGATGAAGTCTGGGTTCCTGGTCTTTCGGCCAAAGGCAGATGACCTCAGACCTTGTATATTCCAGGATGAGATAGTGAATGCTTTGTGTTCCATATTGGCTAGTGTTGTTTTTGTGTGGTTTATGCCCGGACCATCACAGTAGGTGTGAGCAGAGCATGTTGAGCATCTGATAAATACCTCTTAGGTCTCAGGATGGGGCTTGGGCGGGTGTGACAGTGGGGGTTGGGCCTGTTGTTCTGCTTACGGCCTGGGCATATGTCCTGCTGTCATGTTGAGGTCCTTGCATGGGGAGGGCAGAAGGTGCAGAGGTCTGATATGGAGCGTGGCCAGGGTTTGCTTGGCGTGGTCTGAGCTGTTTGGGGTGTGACTGGTGATGCTGTGGTCTGGGTGTAGGTCCTCTTGGCGTGGGTTCTCTTGGTGCAGGTCCTTCAGAAGGGAGTCTTGTAGGTCTGGGAGGATGTCTCGCTGGTCTGGGTGGCGTATCCGTTGCTCTGTTGCTCCTGTGTGAGGTGCTGGGGTTACGGTTGAGGGTGACGTCCTTCAAGGTCCTGGTAAAAGTTGGGATGACTGCCTTGAAGGGGTGGACCTGGTTGTAAAGGCTGTTCAAGTCCAGGGTGGAGTGGTGGGTCAGGTAGACATTAGGTTTTGAGGCACAGTCTCATGAAATTCTTGCATTCACCCGCTGTATAGGCAGGGTAGCCTAGTGGTTAGAGTGTTGGACTAGTAACCGGAAGGTTGCAAATTCAAATCCCCGAGCTGACAAGGTACAAATCTGTCGTGCTGCCCCTGAACAGGCAGTTAACCCACTGTTCCTAGACCAGTTAATCCACTGTTCCTAGACCAGTTAACCCACTGTTCCTAGACCAGTTAACCCACTGTTCCTAGGCCAGTTAACCCACTGTTCCTAGACCAGTTAACCCACTGTTCCTAGGCCAGTTAACCCACTGTTCCTAGGCCAGTTAACCCACTGTTCCTAGACCAGTTAACCCACTGTTCCTAGGCCAGTTACCCCACTGTTCCTAGACCAGTTAACCCACTGTTCCTAGGCCAGTTAACCCACTGTTCCTAGGCCAGTTAACCCACTGTTCCTAGGCCAGTTAACCCCACTGTTCCTATACCAGTTAACCCACTGTTCCTAGGCCAGTTAACCCACTGTTCCTAGGCCAGTTAACCCACTGTTCCTAGGCCAGTTAACCCCACTGTTCCTAGACCAGTTAACCCACTGTTCCTAGGCCAGTTAACCAACTGTTCCTAGGCCAGTTAACCCACTGTTCCTAGGCCAGTTAACCCACTGTTCCTAGACCAGTTATCCCACTGTTCCTAGGCCAGTTAACCCACTGTTCCTAGACCAGTTAACCCCACTGTTCCTAGACCAGTTAACCCACTGTTCCTAGACCAGTTAACCCACTGTTCCTAGACCAGTTAACCCACTGTTCCTAGGCCAGTTAACCCACTGTTCCTAGACCAGTTAACCCACTGTTCCTAGACCAGTTAACCCACTGTTCCTAGGCCAGTTAACCCACTGTTCCTAGACCAGTTAACCCACTGTTCCTAGACCAGTTAACCCACTGTTCCTAGACCAGTTAACCCACTGTTCCTGGTTAAATAAATAAATAAAAAAGTATACACCAGTTAACCCATGTTCCTAGGATGTTATTGAAAATAAGAATTTGTTCTTAACTGACTTGCCTGGTTAAATAAATAAATAAAAAAGTATACAGTGGCAGGGTGAATGTGTTGTTGTGGCAGCAGGGTGGATGTGTTGTTGTGGCAGCAGGGTGGATGTGTTGTTGTGGCAGCAGGGTGTGTGTTGTTGTGGCAGCAGGGTGGATGTGTTGTTGTGGCAGCAGGGTGGATGTGTTGTTGTGGCAGCAGGGTGGATGTGTTGTTGTGGCAGCAGGGTGAATGTGTTGTTGTGGCAGCAGGGTGAATGTGTTGTTGTGGCAGCAGGGTGGATGTGTTGTTGTGGCAGCAGGGTGGATGTGTTGTTGTGGCAGCAGGGTGGATGTGTTGTTGTGGCAGCAGGGTGGATGTGTTGTTGTGGCAGCAGGGTGGATGTGTTGTTGTGGCAGCAGGGTGGATGTGTTGTTGTGGCAGCAGGGTGGATGTGTTGTTGTGGCAGCATGTGTTGGTGGCAGCAGGGTGGATGTGTTGTTGTGGCAGCAGGGTTGGATGTGTTGTTGTGGCAGTGGCAGGGTGGAGATAACCACGTGTATGTTGGTGAAAGTGGAAGAATCTTTTTCAATCACTCCCTTGAGTGCTGAGGCCACCCTTTCCTGTTGGGCCCTCAGGTCATTTGTGTCCGTGTGAATTATGATGTGGCTGGGGGACCTTAGTCTGTCCTCTGACAACAGCTCAAGGGCATACCAAGTGTTTGGGCACCAGAGTTTAGCCACTTTGTGTTTGGGGAAAAAGTTTTTACTCTTGAATGTATTTTCCATTTGAGTCAATGAGGAGCACAATCTCTGGCTTTTGTGTGTCCTCAGTGGATGTGTGGGGGTTGTCAAGAGAGCTATCAGGGGAGCTGACAGTGGGGCTGGTAGGAGAGGGTGGGGTCTGTTGGGATGGTGGGTCCTGTGTTGCCTGTCCCATTGTTGTGTTGGGTTCCGGATCTGGAGCGGGCTGTTCTGCTCGCTTCTCTGGGGTATTATGATGTCATTCTGGGGTATTATGATGTCATTCTGGGGTATTATGATGTCATTCTGGGGGATTAGGATGTCATTCTGGGGGATTATGATGTCATTCTGGGGGATTAGGATGTCATTCTGGGGGATTAGGATGTCATTCTGGGGTATTATGATGTCATTCTGGGGGATTAGGATGTCATTCTGGGGGATTATGATGTCATTCTGGGGGATTATGATGTCATTCTGGGGGATTATGATGTCATTCTGGGGAATTATGATGTCATTCTGGGGTATTATGATGTCATTCTGGGGTATTATGATGTCATTCTGGGACATTATGATGTCATTCTGGGGATTAGGATGTAATTCTGGGGATTATGATGTCATTCTAGGGTATTATGATGTCATTCTGGGGATTATGATGTCATTCTGGGGGATTATGATGTTATTCCTGGGGATTATGATGTCATTCTGGGGATTAGGATGTCATTCTGGGGGATTATGATGTCATTCTGGGGATTATGATGTCATTCTGGGGGATTATTATGTCATTCTGGGGTATTATTATGTAATTCTGGGGGATTAGGATGTCATTCTGGGGTATTATGATGTCATTCTGGGGGATTATGATGTCATTCTGGGGGATTATGATGTCATTCTGGATTATGATGTCATTCTGGGGAATTATGATGTCATTCTGGGGTATTATGATGTCATTCTGGGGTATTATGATGTCATTCTGGGACATTATGATGTCATTCTGGGGGATTAGGATGTAATTCTGGGGGATTATGATGTCATTCTAGGGTATTATGATGTCATTCTGGGGATTATGATGTCATTCTGGGGATTATGATGTTATTCCTGGGGATTATGATGTCATTCTGGGGATTAGGATGTCATTCTGGGGGATTATGATGTCATTCTGGGGATTATGATGTCATTCTGGGGGATTATTATGTCATTCTGGGGTATTATTATGTCATTCTGGGGGATTATGATGTCATTCTGGGGGATTAGGATGTCATTCTGGGGTATTATGATGTCATTCTGGGGTATTATGATGGCATTCTGCGGTATTATGATGTCATTCTGGGGGATTAGGATGTCATTCTGGGGTATTAGGATGTCATTCTGGGGGATTATGATGTTTTTCCTGGGGATTGTGATGTCATTCTGGGGTATTATGATGTCATTCTGGGGTATTATGATGTCATTCTGGGGGATTATGATGTCATTCTGGGGTATTATGATGTCATTCTGGGGTATTATGATGTCATTCTGGGGTATTATGATGTCATTCTGGGGTATTATGATGATATTCTGGGGATTAGGATGTCATTCTGGGGGATTATGATGTCATTCTGGGGTATTAGGATGTCATTCTGGGGGATTATGATGTCATTCTTGGTGATTAGGATGTCATTCTGGGGTATTATGAAGTCATTCTGGGGTATTAGGATGTCATTCTGGGGATTATGATGTCATTCTGGGGATTTGTCAGTTTGAAGAGGTGTGATCAGTGTTTGGGGGGTGACTATCCTCGTCTGCAGGACAGTTTGAAGAGTTGTGATCAGACTGACTCAGGATGGGGGACGCGTCACAGAGAGAGATCCTTTCCCCTGCTGTTCTCTCTCTTTGATCACATCAAAGTCCTGCTGCAGCTGCATGAGGCCCTGCGCCATTACTGTCCCAGACTTGTAGAGGTTGACAGAGGTTGTTTCAATTTCCTCAGTGTCTAGTATTGTGAGTTTCCACCCTGGGCCAATACAGTCTCTCTCTTGACATAAGGGTAGCGTCCTCTTATAGCACTGTCCCGTGCCAGAGGACCGTCTGTGTGGGGAAATGAGGTTATTTCCATTCCACCTCTTTGTAGCAGTCAGCCAATTGCGATCTCTTATAGCACTGGGAGGTTATTTCCAGTCCACCTCTTTGTAGCAGTCAGCCAATAGCGTCTCTGGATTGTCCTGGAGGAGTTCTTCTCCTCAACATGGTTTAGGCTCAAGTGTTTTCACATCTCTCACTTCACACTTAAAGTGTTTCATTGATCACGTCAGTTTTTCAGCTTGGTGCTTTGTAGCTGTATTAATTAAGCTCTTATATAATTAATTGATCAGGTCAGTTTTCAGCTTGGTGCTTTGTAGCTGTATTAATTAAGCTCTTATATAATTAATTGATCAGGTCAGTTTTTCAGCTTGGTGCTTTGTAGCTGTATTAATTAAGCTCTTATATAATTAATTGATCAGGTCAGTTTTTCAGCTTTGTAGCTGTATTAATTAAGCTCTTATATAATTAATTGATCAGGTCAGTTTTTCCTTTCCTAGCAGCTTGGTGCTTTGTAGCTGTAATAATTAAGCTCTTATATAATTAATTGATCAGGTCAGTTTTCCCTTTCCTATCAGCTTGGTGCTTTGTAGCTGTATTAATTAAGCTCTTATATAATTAATTGATCAGGTCAGTTTTTTTTCAGCAGTTTGGTGCTTTGTAGCTGTATTAATTAAGCTCTTATATAATTAATTGATCACGTCAGTTTTTCAGCTTGGTGCTTTGTAGCTGTATTAATTAAGCTCTTATATAATTAATTGATCAGGTCAGTTTTTCAGCTTGCTGCTTTGCAGCTGTATTAATTAAGCTCTTATATAATTAATTGATCAGGTCAGTTTTTCAGCTTGGTGCTTTGTAGCTGTATTAATTAAGCTCTTATATAATTAATTGATCACGTCAGTTTTTCAGCTTGGTGCTTTGTAGCTGTATTAATTAAGCTCTTATATAATTAATTGATCAGGTCAGTTTTTCAGCTTGGTGCTTTGTAGCTGTATTAATTAAGCTCTTATATAATTAATTGATCAGGTCAGTTTTTCAGCTTGGTGCTTTGTAGCTGTATTAATTAAGCTCTTATATAATTAATTGATCACGTCAGTTTTTCAGCTTGGTGCTTTGTAGCTGTATTAATTAAGCTCTTATATAATTAATTGATCAGGTCAGTTTTTCAGCTTGGTGCTTTGTAGCTGTATTAATTAAGCTCTTATATAATTAATTGATCAGGTCAGTTTTTCAGCTTGGTGCTTTGTAGCTGTATTAATTAAGCTCTTATATAATTAATTGATCACGTCAGTTTTTCAGCTTGGTGCTTTGTAGCTGTATTAATTAAGCTCTTATATAATTAATTGATCAGGTCAGTTTTTCAGCTTTGTAGCTGTATTAATTAAGCTCTTATATAATTAATTGATCAGGTCAGTTTTCCCTTTCCTATCAGCTTGGTGCTTTGTAGCTGTATTAATTAGGCTGTATATAACAACATTCCCTGGAGATGATTGTCTTTTATTTTTAGAAGGTTCAGACTGACTTTTACTCACTCTGTGTTGTTTCTGAAGGGTTTAACAGGATCCACTGTGTTTCTTCTGCGTTTTTTTGGGGGGGGGGTTTGTTAGAAGTTCTTTTCTTGCTTGTCCTTGGTCGTAA
>NW_024609273.1:97500-130797 GCF_018296145.1 Oncorhynchus tshawytscha | reverse complement strand
GGGGGGTAGGTAGCCTAGTGGTTAGGTGGGGGCAGGTAACCTAGTGGTCAGAGGATGTGGATTTTAGTGATCACTTCCAGGTAGCCTAGTGGTTAGAGAGGGGGGCAGGTAACCTAGTGGTCAGAGGATGTGGATTTTAGTGATCACTTTAGGTAGCCTAGTGGTTAGAGAGGGGTAACCTAGTGGTCAGGTAACCTAGTGGTTAGAGAGGGGGGCAGGTAACCTAGTGGTTAGAGAGGGGGGGTAACCTAGTGGTTAGAGGGCAGGTAGCCTAGTGGTTAGAGAGGGGGAGGCAGGTAACCTAGTGGTTAGAGAGGGGGCAGGCAGGTAACCTAGTGGTTAGAGAGGGGAGGCAGGTAACCTAGTGGTTAGAGAGGGGGCAGGCAGGTAACCTAGTGGTTAGAGAGGGGAGGCAGGTAACCTAGTGGTTAGAGAGGGGAGGCAGGTAACCTAGTGGTTAGAGAGGGGGCAGGTAGCCTAGTGGTTAGAGAGGGGGGCAGGTAACCTAGTGGTTAGAGAGGGGGGGCAGGTAACCTAGTGGTTAGAGAGGGGAGGCAGGTAACCTAGTGGTTAGAGAAGGGGGGGGGTAGGTAGCCTAGTGGTTAGAGTGGGGGGGGCAGGTAACCTAGTGGTTAGAGAAGGGGGGCAGGTAGCCTAGTGGTTAGAGGAGGGGGCAGGTAACCTAGTGGTTAGAGAAGGGGGGCAGGTAGCCTAGTGGTTAGAGAGGGGGCAGGTAGCCTAGTGGTTAGAGAGGGGGGCAGGTAGCCTAGTGGTTAGAGAGGGGGGGGGCAGGTAGCCTAGTGGTTAGAGGGGGAGGCAGGTAGCCTAGTGGTTAGAGAGGGGGGCAGGTAGCCTAGTGGTTAGAGAGGGGGGCAGGTAGCCTAGTGGTTAGAGAGGGGGGCAGGTAGCCTAGTGGTTAGAGAGGGGGGGCAGGTAGCCTAGTGGTTAGAGGGGGGGCAGGTAGCCTAGTGGTTAGAGGGGGGGGCAGGTAGCCTAGTGGTTAGAGGGGGGAGGCAGGTAGCCTAGTGGTTAGAGGGGGAGGCAGGTAGCCTAGTGGTTAGAGGGGGGGCAGGTAGCCTAGTGGTTAGAGGGGGGCAGGTAGCCTAGTGGTTAGAGGGGGGGGCAGGTAGCCTAGTGGTTAGAGGGGGGGCAGGTAGCCTAGTGGTTAGAGGGGGAGGCAGGTAGTCTAGTGGTTAGAGGGGTGAGGCAGGTAGCCTAGTGGTTAGAGGGGGAGGCAGGTAGCCTAGTGGTTAGAGGGGGAGGCAGGTAGCCTAGTGGTTAGAGGGGGAGGCAGGTAGCCTAGTGGTTAGAGGGGGAGGCAGGTAACCGAAAGGTTGCTGGATCGAATCCCGAGCTGACAAGGTAGAAATCTGTTGTTCTGTCACCGAACAAGGCTGTAAACCCACAATTCCCTGTTAGGCCGTCATTGTAAACAATATATTTTTCTTAACTGACATGCCTAAAAAGTTAAATAAAAATATAAAACCCAGAATGAAATCAGGGCCTAAAGGTCTAAATATGGTTCCCATTTATATACAGAAGGTTTCCTGTTGACTTCTTCTTGTTCAGAAGTTAGAGGAGATCGTACCCTCATGTCTGGTCAGTTGTCCACAGATGATCTCCTCTAGAGATCGTACCCTCATGTCTGGTCAGTTGTCCACAGATGATCTCCTCTAGAGATCGTACCCTCATGTCTGGTCAGTTGTCCACAGATGATCTCCTCTAGAGATCGTACCCTCATGTCTGGTCAGTTGTCCACAGATGATCTCCTCTAGAGATCGTACCCTCATGTCTGGTCAGTTGTCCACAGATGATCTCCTCTAGAGATCGTGCCCTCATGTCTGGTCAGTTGTCCACAGATGATCTCCTCTAGAGATCGTACCCTCATGTCTGGTCAGTTGTCCACAGATGATCTCCTCTAGAGATCGTACCCTCATGTCTGGTCAGTTGTCCACAGATGATCTCCTGTAGAGATCGTACCTCATGTCTGGTCAGTTGTCCACAGATGATCTCCTCTAGAGATCCTACCCTCATGTCTGGTCAGTTGTCCACAGATGATCTCCTGTAGAGATCGTACCCTCATGTCTGGTCAGTTGTCCACAGATGATCTCCTGTAGAGATCGTACCCTCATGTCTGGTCAGTTGTCCACAGATGATCTCCTGTAGAGATCCTACCCTCATGTCTGGTCAGTTGTCCACAGATGATCTCCTCTAGAGATCGTACCCTCATGTCTGGTCAGTTGTCCACAGATGATCTCCTGTAGAGATCGTATCATGTCTGGTCAGTTGTCCACAGATGATCTCCTCTAGAGATCGTACCCTACATCCATTAGCATTGCCAGACCCAGGCTCCAACCCACTGAGCCAATGCAGTGACTTATTTAATTGTATTCCCTGTTTCTAGGAGCTGAAACTGCCCTTTACCTTCCTGAGCGGTCACATCCATGAGTTGCGTATCCACGTACCCTGGACCAAACTGGGCTCCGAGGCCGTGGTCATCACCATTAACACAATGGAGTGTATCCTCAAACTGAAGGACGGAGCACAGGTTGGTACCACTGGGTTTGATATATATATACCGGAGCTCACTGATGATCAGTGCACTGCAGACAACTGCAGTACTCCATTTTAGTGCATACTGTCATGGTATTCCGAAGCTGGTGTGTATTCCTGAGACCTACAGTCTTGCTGTATCACTGAAAGAAGTTCAAGCCTTCCTTCGATATCTTAAGGGGAGAGGTTTGTACATGACCCAAGTTAGAATCTCTGTCATATAACGTTCCACAGGAATAGACTTGGTTTAAATCGTATTGTTGGTTTCTTCCCGATCCAACTTCCTTTCTAGACTCCTCTACCCAGAACCCCCTCTGTCCCCTCAGCAGTCCAACAGCCCCATGGCTCAGTGTTGGCTCAGGTTGGCTTAGGGTCTCAGACATGTTGGCTTAGGGTCTCAGACAGGTTGGCTTAGGGTCCTCAGGCAGGTTGGCTTAGGGCCTCAGGCAGGTTGGCTTAGGGTCTCAGGCAGGTTGGCTTAGGGTCTCAGACAGGTTGGCTTAGGGTCTCAGACAGGTTGGCTTAGGGCCTCAGACAGGTTGGCTTAGGGTCTCAGACAGGTTGGCTTAGGGTCTCAGACAGGTTGGCTTAGGGTCTCAGACAGGTTGGCTTAGGGCCTCAGACAGGTTGGCTTAGGGTCTCAGACAGGTTGGCTTAGGGTCTCAGACAGGTTGGCTTAGGGCCTCAGACAGGTTGGCTTAGGGTCTCAGACAGGTTGGCTTAGGGCCTCAGGCAGGTTGGCTTAGGGCCTCAGGCAGGTTGGCTTAGGGCCTCAGGCAGGTTGGCTTAGGGCCTCAGACAGGTTGGCTTAGGGTCTCAGACAGGGTGCTCATTTTGACACTTCGTTTCTTCGTCTTGCGTCTCTAACTCTAAGGTCCGCATCTCCAATTGGTCTGCATGTCTAATGAGCGCCCGTAGAGCCGATTTAACCACGGTGCCTCAGAGGGGCAGATTAAAGCTGACTGGAATCACAGCCTGTTGGTACCGTTATTTTGTTGTGTTGTAACGTTCCAACCCAGACAAAGGGGTTGAAAGGTGTTCATTTGACAGGGATAAGTAGCAGCTGCTGTTATCATCTTCATCAACACTTAATTATTCTTGCAGTCTGTGTGAAGGTGTCAACTAACTCCCTGGCTGTTTTTAGAGCAGGGCTGAGTGACGTCAACTAACTCCCAGGCTGATTTTAGAGCAGGGCTGAGTGATGTCAACTAACTCCCAGGCTGATTTTAGAGCAGGGCTGAGTGATGTCAACTAACTCCCAGGCTGTTTTTAGAGCAGGGCTGAGTGACGTCAACTAACTCCCTGGCTGTTTTTAGAGCAGGGCTGAGTGATGTCAACTAACTCCCAGGTTGTTTTTAGAGCAGGGCTGAGTGACGTCAACTAACTCCCAGGCTGTTTTTAGAGCAGGGCTGAGTGATGTCAACTAACTCCCTGGCTGTTTTTAGAGCAGGGCTGAGTGACGTCAACTAACTCCTGGCTGTTTTTAGAGCAGGGCTGAGTGATGTCAACTAACTCCCTGGCTGTTTTTAGAGCAGGGCTGAGTGATGTCAACTAACTCCCTGGCTGTTTTTAGAGCAGGGCTGAGTGATGTCAACTGACTCCCAGGCTGTTTTTAGAGCAGGGCTGAGTGATGTCAACTGACTCCCAGGCAGTTTTTAGAGCAGGGCTGAGTGACGGGCTGTTTTTAGAGCAGGGCTGAGTGATGTCAACTAACTCCCAGGCTGATTTTAGAGCAGGGCTGAGTGATGTCAACTAACTCCCAGGCTGTTTTTAGAGCAGGGCTGAGTGATGTCAACTAACTCCCAGGTTGTTTTTAGAGCAGGGCTGAGTGACGTCAACTAACTCCCAGGCTGTTTTTAGAGCAGGGCTGAGTGATGTCAACTAACTCCCAGGCTGTTTTTAGAGCAGGGCTGAGTGACGTCAACTAACTCCCTGGCTGTTTTTAGAGCAGGGCTGAGTGATGTCAACTAACTCCCTGGCTGTTTTTAGAGCAGGGCTGAGTGATGTCAACTAACTCCTGGCTGTTTTTAGAGCAGGGCTGAGTGATGTCAACTATCTCCCTGGCTGTTTTTAGAGCAGGGCTGAGTGATGTCAACTAACTCCCAGGCTGTTTTTAGAGCAGGGCTGAGTGATGTCAACTATCTCCCTGGCTGTTTTTAGAGCAGGGCTGAGTGATGTCAACTAACTCCCTGGCTGTTTTTAGAGCAGGGCTGAGTGATGTCAACTATCTCCTGGCTGTTTTTAGAGCAGGGCTGAGTGATGTCAACTAACTCCCAGGCTGTTTTTAGAGCAGGGCTGAGTGATGTCAACTAACTCCCAGGCTGTTTTTAGAGCAGGGCTGAGTGATGTCAACTAACTCCTGGCTGTTTTTAGAGCAGGGCTGAGTGATGTCAACTAACTCCCTGGCTGTTTTTAGAGCAGGGCTGAGTGATGTCAACTAACTCCCAGGCTGATTTTAGAGCAGGGCTGAGTGATGTCAACTAACTCCCTGGCTGTTTTTAGAGCAGTGCTGAGGATGTCAACTAACTCCCTGGCTGTTTTTAGAGCAGGGCTGAGTGATGTCAACTAGCTCCCAGGCTGTTTTTAGAGCAGGGCTGAGTGATGTCAACTAACTCCCAGGCTGTTTTTAGAGCAGGGCTGAGTGATGTCAACTATCTCCCTGGCTGTTTTTAGAGCAGGGCTGAGTGATGTCAACTAACTCCCAGGCTGTTTTTAGAGCAGGGCTGAGTGATGTCAACTAACTCCCAGGCTGTTTTTAGAGCAGGGCTGAGTGATGTCAACTAGCTCCCTGGCTGTTTTTAGAGCAGGGCTGAGTGACGTCAACTAACTCCCAGGCTGTTTTTAGAGCAGGGCTGAGTGACGTCAACTAACTCCCAGGCTGTTTTTAGAGCAGGGCTGAGTGACGTCAACTAACTCCCAGGCTGTTTTTTAGAGCAGGGCTGAGTGACGTCAACTAACTCCCAGGCTGTTTTTTAGAGCAGGGCTGAGTGATGTCAACTAACTCCCAGGCTGTTTTTTAGAGCAGGGCTGAGTGATGTCATGGTCTCTGTACAGTTGCTTTGTTATATTCTCGTCAGGTTTTCTAGAAGCTGTTGGGGGAATGAAAGCGGCGTTGGCCGCTGCTTTAAAGGGGCTCTTCAATGACGAGCACATTGGGGAACTCAAGGATGACAGTGTCCTCCCATGTTATTCACCCTGCCAGAAGGAAACATTCTGCAAATGCTCTTTTTAATGTCTCTGTAAATGTGGCTGGGTTTATTTCTTAGCATCAGGCAGAGAGATCAGTAGTTTTAGTAGTAAACGGCTGTTTAAAAAAAAAAAAGAAGTGACTGTCTTTTGTGAGTTTGGTTGTACAACTTCAAGCCAACACAATTGCTCACACTGCTCAGCAAATGTACTTTTCAGAACGAGGACTGATTGCCAGTGACCAGAAATATTCAGAGAACGTCTCGGATTATAGTGTTGCTGGTTAGGCCTAATTCCACCACTAGTATTTTTACTATTGAACCGTGGCAAGTGACTAAAACTGCAGTTAAAAGCAGTGTATTGTTAGTCAGTAGTGATATTTTACTGGGCTCACTTATTACATGAACTGTACCTTCCAAATGGCACCCTGTTCCCTACATAGTGCTGTACTTGTAATCAGAGTCTTGGTCTAAAGTAGTGCACTACATAGGGGAAGAGGGTTCCATTGGGTCCTGGTCTAAAGTAGTGCACTACATAGGGGAAGAGGGTTCCATTGGGTCCTGGTCTAAAGTAGTGCACTACATAGGGAAGAGGGTTCCATTTGGTCCTGGTCTAAAGTAGTGCACTACATAGGGGAAGAGGGTTCCATTGGGTCCTGGTCTAAAGTAGTGCACTACATAGGGAAGAGGGTTCCATTTGGTCCTGGTCTAAAGTAGTGCACTACATAGGGAAAGAAGGTGCCATTTGAGACTCAATCAAAGATCATGGTTGTCAAGACAGTCCCACTTCTCTCTCTACCGGCCCAAGCTGCATGTCTGATAGGAAGAAGGGATTATTAGTTCTTGTTATGTTGGTCGGTATTAGAGGCAGGGATTATGTAGTTGGTCGGTATTAGAGGCAGTGATTATGTAGTTGGTCGGTATTAGAGGCAGTGATTATGTAGTTGGTCGGTATTAGAGGCAGTGATTATGTCCTTGTAGTTGGTCGGTATTAGAGGCAGGGATGATGTAGTTGGTCGGTATTAGAGGCAGTGATTGTGTCCTTGTAGTTGGTCGGTATTCGAGGCAGTGATTGTGTCCTTGTAGTTGGTCGGTATTAGAGGCAGTGATTGTGTCCTTGTAGTTGGTCGGAATTAGAGGCAGTGATTATGTCCTAGTTGGTCGGTATTAGAGGCAGTGATTGTGTCCTTGTAGTTGGTCGGTATTAGAGGCAGTGATTATGTCCTTGTAGTTGGTCGGTATTAGAGGCAGTGAAAACCTACTTTGAGTCTTAGCAGCACCACCACTGAAACTGAACCGAAATCTGAGAACGATTACCCCAAAATAAATATTTATAATTTATTTAGGTTTGATTTATAAATATTTTGATCATGGGGAAAGTGTAGTATGAAAGACATTTTGTGAGATTTATTTGTGCTGAAGAGTCTGGTTGTGGTCGTACCTATTCTATACCACCCATGCTGTTGCCAAGTAGAAAGGCAAGCTGACAGTGTGGAGCTCAGAGAGCAGACTACGCACCTAATGGCGCCCTATCCCTATATAGTACACTGCTGTTAACCAGAGGCCTATGAGCCCTATGAAGATGGTAGGGTTCCAATTGGCCCTCGCCCCCCTGTATGGAGTGTCTCAAGGCCAGATGTCCCCGTCACTAGAAACACATTGTAAGGGAAGTCAATTACACCTAATTATGTAGACTTCAGGCTAAAGACTCGGGAACACATGAGCTTGAGCAGGCCAGAACTAATGTTAAATATCATAGTATGTAGCTGGCTACTGCTGCAGAGATCGTATTCCCTGTGGAAAGACTCGGGTCCGTACACAGCTCAGGGTCACGGCCAAGCAGTGGAATGTACTCTCATGTACAACTACTATTCTCAAAACAAGTATTTGTTACAGATGTTTTTCCTAAAGGTCCCGTCCCCCCCCCGGTCAAGAAAATGATTTTTTGGGGGGGTGAAAATTGCAAATGACGTTTGGACAAATTTTATTCAATGTTATTCTCACCCGGGAGACACACAATTTGGAGCCAAGCCAGACTTCCAACAGAAGTCCTGCTAGGCAGCGGGAGGAATTGAAATGAGCTGTCTGGAGGGCCCAGGGTACTTCTCTCCTATTTGAGGGGGAGGTAGGAGGGCCCTTTCAGTTCGGGAGGAATTGAAATGAGCTGTCTGGAGGGCCCAGGGTACTTCTCTCCTATTTGAGGGGGAGGTAGGAGGACCCTTTCAGTTCTGACGCCAGCATAATGGACACAGCCTTTTCTTATCCTAGTGATTTGTGACATGTCATGTTCATATACTACATTGTACTGATAAAGGTATTTATTTAACTACTCATTAAAGGATGGCAGTGGCACCCTCCTAGAGCTCAGTACCACCCGTCACTGGGAGGTACCTGGAGGGTACCTCCTTCCTACTGGTCCTCCTCAACCTGGAGGGGCTTCCTACTGGTCCTCCTCAACCTGGAGGGGCTTCCTACTGGTCCTCCTCAACCTGGAGGGGCTTCCTACTGGTCCTCCTCAAACTGGAGGGGCTTCCTACTGGTCCTCCTCAACCTGGAGGGGCTTCTTACTAGTCCTACTGAACCTGGAGGGGAGGGGCTTCCTACTGGCCCTCCTGAACCTGGAGGGGAGGGGCTTCCTACTGGCCCTCCTGAACCTGGAGGGAGGGGCTTCCTCACTGGCCCTCCTGAACCTGGAGGGGAGGGCTTCCTACTGGTCCTCCTCATCCTGGAGGGGAGGAGCTTCCTACTGCTCCTCCTCAACCTGGAGGGGCTTCCTACTGCTCCTCCTCATCCTGGAGGGGCTTCCTACTGCTCCTCCTCAACCTGGAGGGGCCTCCTACTGGCCCTCCTGAACCTGGAGGAGGGGCTTCCTACTGGCCTCCTGAACCTGGAGGAGGGGCTTCCTACTGCTCCTCCTCAATCCGGAGGGGAGGGGCTTCCTACTGGTCCTCCTCCTCAAGGGAGGGGCTCCGGAGGGGAGGGGCTTCCTACTGGTCCTCCTCAACCTGGAGGGGAGGGCTTCCTACTGGTACTCCTCAACCAGGAGGGAGGGGCTTTCTACTGGTCCTCCTCAAACCTGGAGGGGAGGGGCTTCCTACTGGTCCTCCTCAACCTGGAGAGGAGGGGCTTCCTACTGGTCCTCCTAAACCTGGAGGGGAGGGACTTCCTGCTGGCCCTCCTCAACCTGGAGAGGAGGGGCTTCCTACTGGTCCTCCTCAACCTGGAGGGGTCCTCCTTAGGGACTTCCTGCTGGTCCTCCTAAACCTGGGGGGAGGGCTTCCTACTGGTCCTCCTTAACCTGGAGTGGAGGGCTTCCTACTGGTCCTCCTAAACCTGGAGGGGAGGGGTGGCTTCCTGGAGTGGCATCCTACTGGTCCTCCTAAACCTGGAGGGGAGGACTTCCTGCTGGTCCTCCTTAACCTGGAGGGACTTCCTGCTGGTCCTCCTCAACCTCTTCCAGCAGAAAGCTGATACACACTGAAGCTCCCGACGAACAGTTCTTGTCCTGATGTTGCTTTCAGAGGCAGTTTGGAACTCGTTAGTGAGTGTTACAACCGAGGACAGACCATTTTTTACGCACCTCAGCCCACGTTGGTCCCGTGCTGTGAGCTTGTGTGGCCTACCACTTCACGGCTGAGCCGTTGTTGTTCCTAGACGTTTCCACCTCACAATAACTGCACTTAGAGTTGACCTGGGGCAGCTCTAGCAGGGCAGAAATTTGACGAACTGACTTGTTGGAAAGGTGGCATCCTATGACGGTGCCACGTTGAACATGCATCCTCATACTGCTGTATATATAGTGTATGAAGAGGTGTCCTGTATATATAGTGTATGAAGGGGTGTCCATACTGCTGTATATATAGTGTATGAAGAGGTGTCCTGTATATATAGTGTATGAAGGGGTGTCCATACTGCTGTATATATAGTGTATGAAGGGGTGTCCATGCTGCTGTATATATAGTGTATGAAGGGGTGTCCTCATACTGCTGTATATATAGTGGATGAAGGGTGTCCTGTATATATAGTGTTTGAAGGGGTGTCCTGTGTATATATAGTGTATGAAGGGGTGTCCTCATACTGCTGTGTATATAGTGGATGAAGGGGTGTCCTGTATATATAGTGTATGAAGGGGTGTCCTCATACGGCTGTATATATATAGTGTATGAAGGGGTGTCCTGTATATATAGTGTATGAAGGGGTGTCCTGTGTATATATAGTGTATGAAGGGGTGTCCTGTATATATAGTGGATGAAGGGGTGTCCTGTATATATAGTGGATGAAGGGGTGTCCTGTATATATAGTGGATGAAGGGGTGTCCTGTATATATAGTGGATGAAGGGGTGTCCTGTATATATAGTGGATGAAGGGGTGTCCTGTATATATAGTGGATGAAGGGGTGTCCTGTATATATAGTGGATGAAGGGGTGTCCTGTATATATAGTGGATGAAGGGGTGTCCTCATACTGCTGTATATAGAGTGGATGAAGGGGTGTCCTCATACTGCTGTATATATAGTGTATGAAGGGGTGTCCTGTATATATAGTGTATGAAGAGGTGTCCTGTATATATAGTGGATGAAGGGGTGTCCACATACTGCTGTATATATAGTGTATGAAGGGTGTCCTGTATATATAGTGGATGAAGGGGTGTCCTCATACTGCTGTATATATAGTGTATGAAGGGGTGTCCTGTATATATAGTGGATGAAGGGGTGTCCTGTATATATAGTGGATGAAGGGGTGTCCTGTATATATAGTGGATGAAGGGGTGTCCTCATACTGCTGTATATAGAGTGGATGAAGGGGTGTCCTCATACTGCTGTATATATAGTGTATGAAGGGGTGTCCTGTATATATAGTGTATGAAGGGTGTCCTCATACTGCTGTATATATAGTGTATGAAGGGGTGTCCTGTATATATAGTGTATGAAGAGGTGTCCTGTATATATAGTGGATGAAGGGGTGTCCACATACTGCTGTATATATAGTGTATGAAGGGGTGTCCTGTATATATAGTGGATGAAGGGGTGTCCTCATACTGCTGTATATATAGTGTATGAAGGGGTGTCCTGTATATATAGTGGATGAAGGGGTGTCCTGTATATATAGTGTATGAAGAAGGTGTCCTGTATATATAGTGTATGAAGGGGTGTCCTCATACTGCTGTATATATAGTGGATGAAGGGGTGTCCTGTATATATAGTGTATGAAGGGGTGTCCTCATACTGCTGTATATATAGTGTATGAAGGGTGTCCTGTATATATAGTGTATGAAGGGGTGTCCTCAACTGCTGTGTATATATAGTGTATGAAGGGAGTCCTGTATATATAGTGGATGAAGGGGTGTCCTGTATATATAGTGGATGAAGGGGTGTCCTGTATATATAGTGGATGAAGGGGTGTCCTGTATATATAGTGGATGAAGGGGTGTCCTGTATATATAGTGGATGATGAAGGGGTGTCCTGTATATATAGTGGATGAAGGGGTGTCCTGTATATATAGTGGATGAAGGGGTGTCCTGTATATATAGTGGATGAAGGGGTGTCCTGTATAGTGGATGAAGGGGTGTCCTGTATATATAGTGGATGAAGGGGTGTCCTGTGTATATGTAGTGGATGAAGGGGTGTCCTGTATATATAGTGGATGAAGGGGTGTCCTGTATATATAGGGGATGAAGGGGTGTCCTGTATATGTAGTGGATGAAGGGGTGTCCTGTATACTGCTGTATATAGAGTGGATGAAGGGGTGTCCTGTATATATAGTGGATGAAGGGGTGTCCTCATACTGCTGTATATATAGTGGATGAAGGGGTGTCCTGTATATAGAGTGGATGAAGGGGTGTTCATACTGCTGTAAATATAGTGGATGAAGGGGTGTCCTGTATATATAGTGTATGAAGGGGTGTCCTGCTGTAGTTACCAGCCCCGAGCGTAGAGCTGCAGGGACACACTACTTGTGTTAACTCGAGGTTAAGACAATCCCTCCATCTGGGTTTTTAGCTGTTGGATATATAGGCCTGTGTATTTTTGGGAAGAATTCAACAGTCTGTGTGTTTGGATGGAAAATCACACCACTACACGGAGTATATTTAGTATTTTTAGAAAGGCTCGTTGATATACGTGTGTAGATGCTTTGTGTTCAGGCGCCAAGAGTCCGCTTTCGCTTCCCGAAGTGTGGAAATGATAAACGATATCATTAATATGGTTTGTTTTTCATAATTGCCGTTCCGGTTCGGCTCCGGCCTGTAAAAACATCCCTTTTCCCTTTTGAAGTTCATTAAAGGGAGTTAAGGGTTGTGTAATTATTGGAGCTGTTTCTGTTCTGTTCCCTCCGGACGGGTTGGATACCAAATGGCACCCTATTCCCTGATAATAGTGTTCAGTTCTGGTCAAAAGTAGTGCGCTAAATAGGGACTAGGGGTGCCATTTGTGGAGGACAATCAGAGAGGAACTGGGTAGTAATTAGGAAAAGATATTCACACAGCCTCTCAGAGATCATCTGCTGCTTGCTAAGCACAGAGCGAGAGGACGATTATAGTTTCCGCTAGCATGTGAAATGTGTTGAGGACCACTGAGATTACAGCTCCTGTTGAAGTGAAATGTGTTGAGGACCACTGAGATTACAGCTCCTGTTGACAGTGAAATGTGGGTGTTGAGGACCACTGAGATTACAGCTCCTGTTGACAGTGAAATGTGGGTGTTGAGGACCACTGAGATTACAGCTCCTGTGGCACCCTATATGTGTTGTTGGTCACAGTGAAGTGAAATGTGGGTGTTGAGGACCACTGAGATTACAGCTCCTGTTGACAGTGAAATGTGGGTGTTGAGGACCACTGAGATTACAGCTCCTGTTGACAGTGAAATGTGGGTGTTGTGAGATTACAGCTCCTGTTGACAGGAAATGTGGGTGTGTTGAGGACCACTGAGATTACAGCTCCTGTTGACAGTGAAATGTGGGTGTTGAGGACCACTGAGATTACAGCTCCTGTACAGTGAAATGTGGGTGTTGAGGACCTGAGATTACAGCTCCTGACAGTGAAATGTGGGTGTTGAGGACCACTGAGATTACAGCTCCTGTTGACAGTGAAATGTGGGTGTTGAGGACCACTGAGATTACAGCTCCTGTTGACAGTGAAATGTGGGTGTTGAGGACCACTGAGATTACAGCTCCTGTTGACAGTGAAATGTGGGTGTTGAGGACCACTGAGATTACAGCTCCTGTTGACAGTGAAATTGTCTACAGTAGTGCACTGTTATAGGGGGCCATTTGGTCCCTGGTCTACTGTAGTGTACTATATAGGGAATATGGGGACATTTGGTCCCTGGTGTACTGTAGTGTACTATATAGGGGGGACATTTGGTCCCTGGTGTACTGTAGTGTAGTATATGTAGGGGGCATTTGGTCCCTGTTCTACAGTAGTGTACTGTATAGGGGGCCATTTGGTCCCTGTTCTACAGTAGTGTACTATATAGGGAATAGGGGGCCATTTGGTCCCTGGTCTACTGTAGTGTACTATATAGGGCATAGGGGGATATATTTATTTGGTCCCCTGGTCTACTGTAGTGTACTATATAGGGGCCATTTGGTCCCTGGTCTACTGTAGTGTACTATATCCCTGGTCTAGGGGGCCATTTGGTCCCTGGTCTACTGTAGTGTACTATATAGGGGGCCATTTGGTCCCTGGACTACTGTAGTGTACTATAGGGACTAGGGGGCGTCCCTGGGGTGTATATTTGGTCCCTGGTCTACTGTAGTGTACTGTATAGGGACTAGGGGGCCATTTGGTCCCTGTTCTACAGTAGTGTACTATATAGGGACTAGGGGGCATTTGGTCCCTGGTCTACTGTAGTGTACTATATAGGGGGCATTGGGTCCCTGGTCTACTGTAGTGTACTATATAGGGACTAGGGGGCCATTTGGTCCCTGGTCTACAGTAGTGTACTATATAGGGGGCATTGGGTCCCTGGTCTACTGTAGTGTACTATATAGGGCATAGGGGATATTTGGTCCCTGGTCTACTGTAGTGTACTATATAGGGGGCCATTTGGTCCCTGGTCTACTGTAGTGTACTATATAGGGGGGGGATATTTGGTCCCTGGTCTACAGTAGTGTACTATATAGGGGGCATTGGGTCCCTGGTCTACTGTAGTGTACTATATAGGGCATAGGGGGTAGTGTATATTTGGTCCCTGGTCTACTGTAGTGTACTATATAGGGGGCCATTTGGTCCCTGGTCTACTGTAGTGTACTATATAGGGTATAGGGGGATATTTGGTCCCTGGTCTACTGTAGTGTACTATATAGGGTATAGGGGGGTATATTTGGTCCCTGGTCTACTGTAGTGTACTATATAGGGGGCCATTTGGTCCCTGGTCTACTGTAGTGTACTATATAGGGGGCCATTGGGTCCCTGGTCTAGGGACTAGGGGGGGATATTTGGTCCCTGGTCTACAGTAGTGTACTATATGTAGGGGGCCATTGGGTCCCTGGTCTACTGTAGTGTACTATATAGGGGGCCATTGGGTCCCTGGTCTACTGTAGTGTACTATATAGGGACTAGGGGGCCATTTGGTCCCTGGTCTACTGTAGTGTACTATATAGGGGGCCATTAGGGACGCGGGCTCTGTGTGTATCTTAGTATACGCCAGCTCTTTATATCTTGAGATTCCTCTCCCATTCCTCTAAGCATGGCTCCACTACCACTGGAATGCACACCAGAAATATCCTGTGGAAAGTCATGAAACAATTTTAAAACCAGGATTAAAACCAACTCAAAAAATTGCGGGGGAAAATGACTGTTTGGATTCATTCAGAAATCTATTTGTTGCTCCGATATGTTTTGTGTTTTCAACTATTTGAAAAACTAAGATCAAAACCAGATCAAATGTATGTCTTGGATGGATTTGTCCCATTGTATGTGTACTGTGTTACTAGGTTCCTACATGTGATATGAATTATATAGCCAGGTAGTCTAGTGGTTAGAGTGTAGAGGTGGGAGGGTAGCCTAGTGGTTAGAGTGTAGAGGTGGGAGGGTAGCCTAGTGGTTAGAGTTAGAGGAGGTAGGGTGTAGAGGTGGGAGGGTAGCCTAGTGGTTAGAGTGTAGAGGGGGCAGGGTAGCCTAGTGGTTAGAGTGTAGAGGTGGGAGGGTAGCCTAGTGGTTAGAGTGTAGAGGAGGCAGGGTAGCCTAGTGGTTAGAGTGTAGAGGAGGTAGGTAGCCTAGTGGTTAGAGTGTAGAGGGGGCAGGGTAGCCTAGTGGTTAGAGTGTAGAGGAGGCAGGTAGCCTAGTGGTTAGAGTGTAGAGGGGGCAGGGTAGCCTAGTGGTTAGAGTGTAGAGGAGGCAGGTAGACTAGTGGTTAGAGTGTAGAGGGGGCAGGTAGCCTAGTGGTTAGAGTGTAGAGGGGGCAGGGTAGCCTAGTGGTTAGAGTGTAGAGGGGGCAGGGTAGCCTAGTGGTTAGAGTGTAGAGGAGGCAGGGTAGCCTAGTGGTTAGAGCGTTGGACTAGCAACCGGAAGGTTGCAAGTTCAAATCCCCGAGCTGACAAGGTACAAATCTGTCGTTCTGCCCCTGAACAGGCAGTTAACCCACTGTTCCTAGGCCGTCATTGAAAATAAGAATTTGTTCTTAACTGACTTGCCTGGTTAAATAAAGGTAAAATATGAATTATATACGTGTGCCAGTGTGTGGACGTAAGGCTGAGCTGAGCCCGTGTGAAGTTAACTCTGAGTTATTGTCTAATCTATAAATAAACCTCAGTCTATTGTATGCCTCTGTGAAGCCAGTCTTTGTCCAACTCTCAGCCGTATGTCTTTCTGAGATCATTATCATTATTATTATTATTATATATTCATTATTATTATTATTATCATTATTATTATTATCATTATTATTATTATCATTATTATTATTATCATTATTATTATCATTATCATTATCGTCATTATCATTATCATCATTATTATCATTATTATTATTATTATTATTATTATTAGATGTATAAGGGATGGTTTTGATCTGAAACCGTTGGAAAATTAACACAAAAAAACCCTACAGTAACCATGAAACTCTCATAGAGATGAAACAACCGTTTTAAATCTTTCCATTTCATACCAGGCTCCTTGGGGAATTATGGGAAACGTAGTTATTAATAGCCCTGGTAAGGACTCTGAGGACGTCTAGTATCTTGATGCTGTGTCCATTGGAAGAGTAAGCTGAGGCTGTAAGGAAGTCATTTGGAGGTCAGTGTTAGTCTGACCAGAACAGTCTGACCAGAACAGTCTGACCAGAACAGTCTGACCAGAACAGCCTGACCAGAACAGCCTGACCAGAACAGCCTGACCAGAACAAGCCATCTCTGATCTGTACTCTAAATAACTGAACTATACTGCATCAAGCCATCTCTGATCTGTGCTCTAAATAACTGATCTGTACTCTAAATAACTGATCTGTACTCTAAATAACTGATCTGTGCTCTAAATAACTGATCTGTGCTCTAAATAACTGATCTGTACTCTAAATAACTGATCTGTACTCTAAATAACTGATCTGTACTCTAAATAACTGATCTGTACTCTAAATAACTGAACTATACTGCTTTTGCAGTCTGTTCATCTCTCTCCATTTAAATATTTTCATACTGATACTGTCCATCCGTCCGTCCACTGTATATTCATATGTCTGCTCATTCTCTTATAGCTCTATGTGCTAGTCAAGTTCTTCCACACCGATCTCAACAAAACATTTCTGGTGTGCTAAGCTTGTAGCGTCACACCCAAGAAAACTAGAGGCTGTAATCGCTGGCCAAAAGGTGCTTCAACAGAGTACCGAGTAAAGGGTCTGAATACTTATGGAAATGGGATATTTCAGCTTTGGCAAACATTTCTAAAAACCTGTTTCTTTGCTTTGTCATTATGTGGGTATTGTGTGTAGAATTAAAGACATTTTAGAATAAGGCTGTAAAGTAACAACAACAAAGTCCAGGGGTCGGAATACTTTCCGAATGCATATTAATTGTAAAGGAGCATCTAGCTCGTCACCGTGACCTTTCACCTCTCTGTGAAGTTCATCACAACTGATTTCATCTGTAGTCTAATAAACTGCATGCTTTCCTCAACGAGTCGTAAAGTGGGACGGACCACACAACATGTCATCGGGTGACTCCCAAAGTTTACCTCTATGACGGTTATTATGTCCATATCCCAAAGTTTACCTCGATATGACGGTTATTATGTCCATATCCCAAAGTTTACCTCTATGACGGTTATTATGTCCATATCCCAAAGTTTACCTCTATGACGGTTATTATGTCCATATCCCAAAGTTTACGTCGATATGACGGTTATTATGTCCATATCCCAAAGTTTACGTCGATATGACGGTTATTATGTCCATATCCCAAAGTTTACGTCGATATGACGGTTATTATGTCCATATCCCAAAGTTTACGTCGATATGACGGTTATTATGTCCATATCCCAAAGTTTACGTCGATATGACGGTTATTACGTCCATATCCCAAAGTTTACCTCGATATGACGGTTATTATGTCCATATCCCAAAGTTTACGTCGATATGACGGTTATTATGTCCATATCCCAAAGTTTACGGCGATATGACGGTTATTATGTCCATATCCCAAAGTTTACCTCGATATGACGGTTATTACGTCCATATCCCAAAGTTTACGTCGATATGACGGTTATTACGTCCATATTAGAGCAGAAAAGCACAATTTCTTGCACAATGAATTTTTTCGACACAAAAAAAAGATCCCACCTTGTCGAGCGTATTTATTTTCTGTTTTCCATCAGACCTGTCATGACTTTAAAAAAAACTAACTGTTTTTATCTGCATAAAACGGTTTGATTGAAATCTGGTTACTGTCACACTTCTAAGTGGTTGGTTCAGAAGGATAGGAGAACTAATGGTTGGTTCAGAAGGATAGGAGAACTAATGGTTGGTTCAGAAGGATAGGAGAACTAATGGTTGGTTCAGAAGGATAGGAGAACTAATGGTTGGTTCAGAAGGACAGGAGAACTAATGGTTGGTTCAGAAGGATAGGAGAACTAATGGTTGGTTCAGAAGGATAGGAGAACTAATGGTTGGTTCAGAAGGATAGGAGAACTAATGGTTGGTTCAGAAGGACAGGAGAACTAATGGTTGGTTCAGAAGGACAGGAGAACTAATGGTTGGTTCAGAAGGGTGTAAGTGTGGGAGAGACGGTCTGTTTGTGACGACGCCCACCGTACATGCAGCTCTAAACACCCCTGCTCCTTCCGCGTCTCCCCCTCGACAACTAACCCCCGGAACAGGCCCGTCATCTGGCTTCAAGCTTAACACTCCCCGGAACAGGCCCGTCATCTGGCTTCAAGCTTAACACTCCCCCGGAACAGGCCCGTCACCTGGCTTCAGCTTGACACTCCCCGGAACAGGCCCGTCATCTGGCTTCAGCTTAACACTCCCCGGAACAGGCCCGTCATCTGGCTTCAGCTTGACACACCCCGGAACAGGCCCGTCATCTGGCTTCAGCTTGACACACCCCGGAACAGGCCCGTCATCTGGCTTCAAGCTTGACACTCCCCGGAACAGGCCCGTCATCTGGCTTCAGCTTGACACTCCCCGGAACAGGCCCGTCATCTGGCTTCAAGCTTAACACTCCCCGGAACAGGCCCGTCACCTGGCTTCAAGCTTAACACTCCCCCGAACAGGCCCGTCATCTGGCTTCAAGCTTAACACTCCCCGAACAGGTCCGTCACCTGGCTTCAAGCTTAACACTCCCCCGGAACAGGCCCGTCACCTGGCTTCAAGCTTGAACACTCCCCCAGAACAGGCCCGTCATCTGGCTTCAAGCTTGACACACCCCGGAACAGGCCCGTCACCTGGCTTCAGCTTGACACACCCCCGGAACAGGCCCGTCACCTGGCTTCAGCTTAACACTCCCCCGAACAGGCCCGTCACCTGGCTTCAAGCTTAACACTCCCCCCGGAACAGGCCCGTCACCTGGCTTCAGCTTAACACTCCCCGGAACAGGCCCGTCACCTGGCTTCAAGCTTAACACTCCCCGGAACAGGCCCGTCACCTGGCTTCAAGCTTAACACTCCCCCGGAACAGGCCCGTCATCTGGCTTCAAGCTTAACACACCCCCGAACAGGCCCGTCATCTGGCTTCAGCTTCACACTCTCTCTCCAGTTTAACCCCCCCGTCATCTGGCTTCAGCTTGACACTCTCTCCAGTTTAACCCGTCATCTGGCTTCAGCTTGACACTCTCTCTCCAGTTTAACCCGTCATCTGGCTTCAGCTTGACACTCTCTCTCCAGTTTAACCCGTCATCTGGCTTCAGCTTGACACTCTCTCTCCAGTTTAACCCGTCATCTGGCTTCAGTTTGACACGCTCTCTCCAGTTAAACGGTTCAGAAAACATCTTGCAGAGACGACCAGAGAACTCCCCCAAGACGTTGTGGTGGTGGTGACTGTTTAAAAAAAAAAGAGACTAGGGCTGTGTCCCAAAAGAGCACCCTATTCCCTATGTAGTGCACTACGTTTTCTAGTGCAGTCTTGACTGGGTTTTCCAGAGGAGGAGGAGGTCTTGACTGGGTTTTCCAGAGGAGGAGGAGGTCTTGACTGGGTTTTCCAGAGGAGGAGGAGGTCTTGACTGGGTTTTCCAGTGGAGGAGGAGGTCTTGACTGGGTTTTCCAGAGGAGGAGGTCTTGACTGGGTTTTCCAGTGGAGGAGGTCTGGGTTTTCCAGAGGAGGAGGAGGTCTGGGTTTTCAAGAGGAGGAGGAGGTCTTGACTGGGTTTTCAAGAGGAGGAGGAGGTCTTGACTGGGTTTTCCAGAGGAGGAGGTCTTGACTGGGTTTTCCAGAGGAGGAGGAGGTCTTGACTGGGTTTTCCAGAGGAGGAGGAGGTCTTGACTGGGTTTTCCAGAGGAGGAGGTCTTGACTGGGTTTGGCCGTGCCTCCTCCCCTCCCCTCCCTTCTCCTCTCCTCCCCTCCCCCAGCCCTCCCCCCCGGGCCCCTCCCCTCCCCTCCCCAGCCCTCCCCCCCCCCCCAGCCCAGACCTCCTCTCCTTCCCAGCCCAGACCTCCTCCCCTCTTCTCTGCTCCCCTCCCCTCTCCTCTCCTCCCCAGCCCAGACCTCCTCTCCTCCCCTCCCCAGCCCAAACCTCCTCCCCTCCCCTCCCCAGCCCAAACCTCCTCCCCAGCCCCAGACCTCATCCCCCCTCCACCCCCTCCCCAGCCCAGACCTCCTCCCCCCTCCTCCTCTCCCCTCTCCTCCCCTCCCCAGCCCAGACCTCCTCCCCCTCTCCTCTCCTCTCCCCCCCTCCTCCCCAGCCCAGACCCCCTCTCCTCCCCAGCCCAGACCTCCTCTCCTCCCCAGCCCAGACCTCCTCTCCTCCCCAGCCCAGACCTCAAGATCTCCTCTCCTCCCCAGCCCAGACCTCCTCCCCCTCTTCTCTCCTCCCCCAGACCTCCTCTCCCTCCCCCCCTCTCCTCTCCTCTCCTCCCCAGCCCAGCCCTCCTCTCCTCCCCTCCCCAGCCCAGACCTCCTCCCCAGCCCAGACCTTGTCCCCTCTCCACCCCTCCCCAGCCCAGACCTCCTCCCTTCCTCCTCCCCCTCCCTCCCTCCCCTCCCCAGCCCAGACCTCCTCTCCCCTCCCCAGCCCCCTCCTCCTCCTCTCCCTCTCCCCTCCCCAGCCCAGACCTCCTCTCCTCCCCAGCCCTCCTCCTCTCCCCCTCCCCTCTCCTCCCCAGACCTCCTCTCCTCCCCTCCTCATCCCCTCCTCTGCTTGCTGATCAGACGGCTTCATGGTGAGGAATCTCTGTAAGCCATTTGCTCTCTGCAAGCTGCCGAATCAAAGGCAAGATTTCCGGACGGAGATTATCCAGTTTGTGCGATCTGATTACAAACTGCCACAGCCTGCTGTATTTTACTAGCTCCCAGCTTCACAGAGGAGAACACAGACAGTCAGTCAGTTTCACAGAGGAGAACACAGACAGTCAGTCAGTTTCACAGAGGAGAACAGGGACAGTCAGTCGGTTTCACAGAGGAGAACACGGACAGTCAGTCAGTTTCGCAGAGGAGAACAGGGACAGTCAGTCAGTTTCACAGAGGAGGAGAACACGGACAGCCAGTCAGCTTCACAGAGGAGGAGAACACGGACAGCCAGTCAGCTTCACAGAGGAGGAGAACACGGACAGCCAGTCAGCTTCACAGAGGAGGAGAACACGAACAGCCAGTCAGCTTCACAGAGGAGGAGAACACGGACAGTCAGTCAAGCTTCACAGAGGAGGAGAACACGGACAGCCAGTCAGCTTCACAGAGGAGGAGAACAAGGACAGTCAGTCATCTTCACAGAGGAGGAGAACAAGGACAGCCAGTCATCTTCACAGAGGAGGAGAATACGGACAGTCAGTCAGCTTCACAGAGGAGGAGAACACGGACAGCCAGGCTGAGCAGCTGAACAGAATAGGATAAGAACTACCAGGGTATATTTCCACCTATTACAGCATATTAACACAATGACTGTCTGACACCAGTGGCCCTGCCCCCATCAGGAAATGTAATGCTCCGTCAATAGGAAGATAGCAGGAGAAAACAGTCTAGGACTGCTTCCTAAATAGCACCCTATTCCCAGTTTAGCGCACTACTTTAGACCAGTCAGACATCAGTACCAAAATGTACACAATCACTACTACTACTACTGTAAGTCGCTGTGTATAAGACCATCTGCTAAATGACTAAATGGTAAATTGATAGCCTAGAAACAGTGCGGTTGGGCCTGACAGACAGGAGGGAGGGAGAGAAGCAGCACTTAACCCGGCCCAGCCAGGCTCATACACAATATCTCTGGTCTCTGGTTGGGTAATCACTGGGTTGTGGGTGGGACTCCTGGGTGGGAAACCACAGCTTGGTAGAATGGTAGCATCCATCCAGAAGAGCTTCTGGTACGAACCCAACGGCAGGCAGACAAGCAGGGTAGTTGAAGGTTACAAACCCTACTACTGTTTTAGACTCTCACGCTCCTAGATACGGGTGTTTTTAAGCCCTTTTTTAAAAAAAAAACAAACAAATGACAGAGGAAGTATATGGATACTGAGTCAGCTTCACAGAGAACATGGACAGTCAGTCAGTCCATGGACAGTCAGTCAGTCAGTCAGTCATGGACAGTCAGTCAGTCAGTCAGTCAGTCAGTCAGTGTCAGTCCATAGTCAGTCAGTCAGTCAGTCAGTCCATAGTCAGTCAGTCAGTCCATGGACAGTCAGTCAGTCCATGGACAGTCAGTCAGTCCATGGACAGTCAGTCAGTCCATGGACAGTCAGTCAGTCCATGGACAGTCAGTCAGTCCATGGACAGTCAGTCAGTCCATGGACAGTCAGTCAGTCGTTCATCAGGACATCCACTACATTTATAAACAGCTTATATAAAACAACATTTTGTTGAGTTGGAGGAACTAGTATAGAAGAATAGAGTCTAGTGGAATAACACAGCGAGGGGTTTAAAAAGCTTCTCAGTGAACCAGCGTCCTGACTGACATCCATTATTTAGAAGCAGGGAGGTTGTGTGTAACGGAGGGAGAGAGAGAGGCACTACAAATAGTTTGAAAAGGAATCTTGAATACTGCTGCAGAAGAAAGGCCTGGTGGTGAACGGGTGACAAACCAACAAGTCTCAGAGGAGAGGAGAGCCAGAGGAGATGAGAGGAGAGCCAGAGGAGAGGAAAGGAGGTCTGGGCCTCTTCTTCAGGAGGAGAGGAGAGGAGAGCCAGAGGAGAGGAGAGGAGAGCCAGAGGAGAGGAGAGGAGGTCTGGGCCTCTTCTTCAGGAGGAGAGGAGAGCCAGAGGAGAGGAGAGGAGGTCTGGGCCTCTTCTTCAGGAGGAGAGGAGAGCCAGAGGAGAGGAGAGGAGAGCCAGAGGAGAGGAGAGGAGGTCTGGGCCTCTTCTTCAGGAGGAGAGGAGAGGAGAGCCAGAGGAGAGGAGAGGAGGTCTGGGCCTCTTCTTCAGGAGGAGAGGAGAGGAGAGCCAGAGGAGAGGAGAGGAGAGCCAGAGGAGAGCCAGAGGAGAGAGAGGAGAGCCAGAGGAGAGGAGAGCCAGAGGAGAGCCAGAGGAGAGGAGAGGAGAGCCAGAGGAGAGGAGAGCCAGAGGAGAGGAGAGGAGGTCTGGGCCTCTTCTTCAGGAGGAGAGGAGAGGAGAGCCAGAGGAGAGCCAGAGGAGAGGAGAGCCAGAGGAGAAGAGAGGAGAGGAGAGGAGGTCTGGGCCTCTTCTTCAGGAGGAGAGGAGAGGAGAGCCAGAGGAGAAGAGAGGAGAGGAGAGGAGGTCTGGGCCTCTTCTTCAGGAGGAGAGGAGAGCCAGAGGAGAGGAGAGCCAGAGGAGAGCCAGAGGAGAGCCAGAGGAGAGCCAGAGGAGAGCCAGAGGAGAGGAGAGCCAGAGGAGAGGAGAGGAGAAATGCAGTTTAGACATTCTGTATTGTTGAACCCCTTTCAGCTCCTAACCCTGTCCCTAACCCTGTCCCTGTCCCTAACTCTGTCCCTGTCCCTAACCCTGTCCCTAACCCTGTCCCTGTCCCTAACCCTGTCCCTAACCCTGTCCCTGTCCCTAACCCTGTCCCTAGCCCTGTCCCTAACCCTGTCCCTAACCCTGTCCCTAGCCCTGTCCCTAACACCGGCACCCTGCCCCTGTCCCTAACCCTGTCCCTAGCCCTGTCCCTAACCCTGTCCCTAACCCTGTCCCTAACCCTGTCCCTGTCCCTGTCCCTGTCCCTAACCCTGTCCCTAGCCCTGTCCCTAACCCTGTCCCTAACCCTGTCCCTAGCCCTGTCCCTAACACCTGCCCTGCCCCTGTCCCTAACCCTGTCCCTAGCCCTGTCCCTAACCCTGTCCCTAACCCTGTCCCTAGCCCTGCCCCTAGCCCTGCCCCTAACCCTGCCCCTAGCCCTGTCCCTAACCCTGTCCCTAACCCTGTCCCTAACCCTGTCCCTAGCCCTGTCCCTAACCCTGTCCCTAACCCTGTCCCTAGCCCTGCCCCTAGCCCTGCCCCTAACCCTGCCCCTAACCCTGCCCCTAACCCTGTCCCTAACCCTGTCCCTAACCCTGTCCCTAACCCTGCCCCTAGCTCTGTCCCTAACCCTGTCCCTAACCCTGTCCCTAGCCCTGTCCCTGTTCCTAACCCTGTCCCTAACCCTGTCCCTGTTCCTAACCCTGCCCCTAGCCCTGTCCCTAACCCTGCCCCTGTCCCTGTCCCTAACCCTGTCCCTAGCCCTGTCCCTGTTCCTAACCCTGTCCCTAACCCTGTCCCTGCCCCTGTTCCTGACCCTCTGGCCTGTCCCTAACCCTGCCCCTAGCCCTGTCCCTAACCCTGTCCCTGTCCCTGTCCCTAACCCTTCCCCTGTCCCTCGCCCTGTCCCTCACCCTGGCCCTAACCCTGTCCCTGTCCCTAGCCCTGTCCCTAACCCTGTCCTTGTCCCTGTCCCTAACCCTGTCCGTGTCCCTGTCCCTAACCCTGTCCGTGTCCCTAACCCTGTCCCCAGCCCTGTCCCTAACCCTGTCCCTAGCCCTGTCCCTAACCCTGTCCCTAGCCCTGTCCCTGTCCCTAGCCCTGTCCCTGTCCCTAGCCCTGTCCCTAACCCTGTCCCTGTCCCTGTCCCTAACCCTGTCCGCCCTGTCCCTAACCCTGTCCCCAGCCCTGTCCCTAACCCTGTCCCTAACCCTGTCCCTAGCCCTGTCCCTAACCCTGTCCCTAGCCCTGTCCCTGTCCCTAGCCCTGTCCCTGTCCCTAGCCCTGTCCCTAACCCTGTCCCTGTCCCTAGCCCTGTCCCTGTCCCTAACCCTCAACAGCCTCAGCGTGAGGTGTGAAGGAGGAAGCTGTGTTTATATGGAGGCTGAGTCCTCAGGTAAACCTGTCTGAAACCACACACACACACACACACTTGTCTGAAACCACACACACACTGACACACATGTCTATGTTAGTACCATGACCTTGCTGCTCCCTGCATTCCCTGACACACTCCCTGGATCATTATGGAGACACTGGGAAAACACAGGGCTGAACCCCACACACACACACACACACACACACACACACACACACACACACACACACACACACACACACGGCTGTATATTTATACAGCAACCCCATTGGGTAAGAATGAGAGTTGACTTCAGGGCGAGGGCCTCTGTTAGTACTACAGTCCTACTCTGGGGTACTCTGTTAGTACTACAGTACTACTCTGGGGGTACTCTGTTAGTACTACAGTACTCCTCTCTTAGTACTACAGTACTACTCTGTTAGTACTACAGTACTACTCTGGGGTACTCTGTTAGTACTACAGTACTCCTCTGTTAGTACTACAGTACTCCTCTGGGGGTACTCTGTTAGTACTACAGTACTCCTCTGTTAGTACTAGAGTACTACTCCTCTGTGGGTACTCTGTTAGTACTACAGTACTATTCCTCATTGGTTACTCTGTTAGTACTACAGTACTTCTCTGTTAGTACTACAGTACTCCCCTGGGTGTACTCTGTTAGTACTACAGTACTCCTCTGGGGGTACTCTGTTAGTACTACAGTACTACTCTGTTAGTACTACAGTACTACTCTGGGGTACTCTGTTAGTACTACAGTACTACTCTGTTAGTACTACAGTACTATTCCTCTGGGGGTACTCTGTTAGTACTACAGTACTATTCCTCATTGGTTACTCTGTTAGTACTACAGTACTTCTCTGTTAGTACTACAGTACTCCCCTGGGCGTACTCTGCTAGTACTACAGTACTCCTCTGGGGGTACTCTGTTAGTACTACAGTACTCCTCTGTTAGTACTACAGTACTCCTCTGGGGGTACTCTGTTAGTACTACAGTACTACTCCTCTGTGGGTACTCTGTTAGTACTACAGTATTCCTCTGGGGGTACTCTGTTAGTACTACAGTACTCCTCTGTTAGTACTACAGTACTACTCCTCTGTGGGTACTCTGTTAGTACTACAGTATTCCTCTGGGGGTCCTCTGTTAGTACTACAGTATTCCTCTGGGGCTCCTCTGTTAGTACTACAGTACTCCTCTGTTAGTACTAGAGTACTACTCCTCTGTGGGTACTCTGTTAGTACTACAGTACTACTCCTCTGTGGGTACTCTGTTAGTACTACAGTACTCCTCTGGGGTACTCTGTTAGTACTACAGTACTACTCTGTTAGTACTACAGTACTACTCTGGGGGTACTCTGTTAGTACTACAGTACTACTCTGTTAGTACTACAGTACTATTCCTCTGGGGTACTCTGTTAGTACTACAGTACTATTCCTCATTGGTTACTCTGTTAGTACTACAGTACTTCTCTGTTAGTACTACAGTACTCCCCTGGGTGTACTCTGCTAGTACTACAGTACTCCTCTGGGGGTACTCTGTTAGTACTACAGTACTCCTCTGTTAGTACTACAGTACTCCTCTGTGGGGGTACTCTGTTAGTACTACAGTACTACTCCTCTGTGGGTACTCTGTTAGTACTACAGTATTCCTCTGGGGGTACTCTGTTAGTACTACAGTACTCCTCTGTTAGTACTACTCCTCTGTGGGTACTCTGTTAGTACTACAGTATTCCTCTGGGGGTCCTCTGTTAGTACTACAGTATTCCTCTGGGGCTCCTCTGTTAGTACTACAGTACTCCTCTGTTAGTACTAGAGTACTACTCCTCTGTGGGTACTCTGTTAGTACTACAGTACTACTCCTCTGTGGGTACTCTGTTAGTACTACAGTACTCCTCTGTTACTACTACAGTACTCCTCTGTTAGTACTACAGTATTCCTCTGGGGGTCCTCTGTTAGTACTACAGTACTCCTCTGTTAGTACTACAGTACTCCTCTGTTAGTACTACAGTACTCCTCTGTTAGTACTACAGGACTGTTGAAGTTCATTAGACCTCTTTTCCATTCATAATATCTGTTCATCGTCTGTGGTGGTATTGTATGTTGTCCTGTTCACAGTCTGTGGTGGTATTGGATGTTGTCCTGTTCACAGTCTGTGGTGGTATTGTATGTTGTCCTGTTCATCGTTGTAATGTTTTGCCTCACGGCCCGGTCCTTATTGTACATGATCGTTAGTTCTCAATGGAGTTTTCCTCCTTAAATAAAAGTGGAAATAATTAACACATCAAATCTGCCGATGGCGAAGTGTGTCTTTTAGTTCCCCGGTAAAGCCTCGGTGAGAGGAGGGGTTTTCAGTAAGCCGCTGTTGTTGATGGAGCTGGGCTCCTAGTGGTCAGACTTACAGCAGGCTGTGGTTATGGTTACTGCTCTCCTCAGACAGGAAGTGGAGGGGGAGGGATAAACCCTCAGCTTCCTGCAGTCAGTGAGTCAGGCCACTGAAGTGATGATCAATACGTGGTGTACAGGATGCTTCTCTCTACAGACTAATCCCTCTCCAGAGGCCCTCCGGACAGCAGGCTGCTATTCATTCCATTACTGCAGTCTGCAGATTACAGAGAGTTAAGGGAATCTGCATTGGGTTAAGGGTTAAGGGTTTAGGGCCTTCCATTGGGTTTAGGGCCTTCCATTGGGTTTAGGGTTTAGGGCCTTCCATTGGGTTTAGGGCCTTCCATTGGGTTTAGGGTTTAGGGCCTTCCATTGGGTTTAGGGCCTTCCATTGGGTTTAGGGTTTAGGGCCTTCCATTGGGTTTAGGGCCTTCCATTGGGTTAAGGGCCTTCCATTGGGTTAAGGGCCTTCCATTGGGTTTAGGGCCTTCCATTGGGTTTAGGGCCTTCCATTGGGTTTAGGGCCTTCCATTGGGTTTAGGGCCTTCCATTGGGTTTAGGGCCTTCCATTGGGTTTAGGGACTTCCATTGGGTTAAGGGCCTTCCATTGGGTTTAGGGTTTAGGGCCTTCCATTGGGTTTAGGGCCTTCCATTGGGTTTAGGGCCTTCCATTGGATTTAGGGTTTAGGGCCTTCCATTGGGTTTAGGGTTTAGGGCCTTCCATTGGGTTTAGGGTTTAGGGCCTTCCATTGGGTTTAGGGTTTAGGGCCTTCCATTGGGTTTAGGGTTTAGGGCCTTCCATTGGGTTTAGGGTTTAGGGCCTTCCATTGGGTTTAGGGTTTAGGGCCTTCCATTGGGTTTAGGGTTAAGGGCCTTCCATTGGGTTAAGGGCCTTCCATTGGGTTTAGGGTTAAGGGCCTTCCATTGGGTTTAGGGTTAAGGGCCTTCCATTGGGTTTAGGGTTGAGGGCCTTCCATTGGGTTTAGGGTTGAGGGCCTTCCATTGGGTTTAGGGTTAAGGGCCTTC
The DNA here is from genome assembly GCF_018296145.1 of Oncorhynchus tshawytscha. Taxonomy (NCBI): domain Eukaryota; kingdom Metazoa; phylum Chordata; class Actinopteri; order Salmoniformes; family Salmonidae; genus Oncorhynchus; species Oncorhynchus tshawytscha. Next base: position 102,796 of record NW_024609273.1, on the reverse strand, counting down.
CATTGGGTTTAGGGTTAAGGGCCTTCCATTGGGTTTAGGGTTAAGGGCCTTCCATTGGGTTTAGGGTTAAGGGCCTTCCATTGGGTTTAGGGTTAAGGGCCTTCCATTGGGTTAAGGGCCTTCCATTGGGTTAAGGGCCTTCCATTGGGTTTAGGGCCTTCCATTGGGTTTAGGGCTTTCCATTGGGTTAAGGGCCTTCCATTGGGTTTAGGGTTTAGGGCCTTCCATTGGGTTTAGGGCCTTCCATTGGGTTTAGGGCCTTCCATTGGGTTTAGGGTTTAGGGCCTTCCATTGGGTTTAGGGTTTAGGGCCTTCCATTGGGTTTAGGGTTTAGGGCCTTCCATTGGGTTTAGGGTTAAGGGCCTTCCATTGGGTTAAGGGCCTTCCATTGGGGTTAGGGTTAAGGGCCTTCCATTGGGTTTAGGGTTGAGTGCCTTCCATTGGGTTTAGGGTTAAGGGCCTTCCATTGGGTTTAGGGTTAAGGGCCTTCCATTGGGTTTAGGGTTAAGGGCCTTCCATTGGGTTTAGGGTTAAGGGCCTTCCATTGGGTTAAGGGCCTTCCATTGGGTTAAGGGCCTTCCATTGGGTTAAGGGCCTTCCATTGGGTTAAGGGCCTTCCATTGGGTTTAGGGCCTTCCATTGGGTTTAGGGCCTTCCATTGGGTTTAGGGCCTTCCATTGGGTTAAGGGCCTTCCATTGGGTTTAGAGTTTAGGGCCTTCCATTGGGTTTAGGGCCTTCCATTGGGTTTAGGGCCTTCCATTGGGTTTAGGGTTTAGGGCCTTCCATTGGGTTTAGGGTTTAGGGCCTTCCATTGGGTTTAGGGTTAAGGGCCTTCCATTGGGGTTAGGGTTAAGGGCCTTCCATTGGGTTTAGGGTTGAGGGCCTTCCATTGGGTTAAGGGCCTTCCATTGGGTTTAGGGTTAAGGGCCTTCCATTGGGTTTAGGGTTAAGGGCCTTCCATTGGGTTTAGGGCCTTCCATTGGGTTTAGGGCCTTCCATTGGGTTAAGGGCCTTCCATTGGGTTAAAGGCCTTCCATTGGGTTTAGGGCCTTCCATTGGGTTTAGGGCCTTCCATTGGGTTTAGGGCCTTCCATTGGGTTTAGGGCCTTCCATTGGGTTTAGGGTTTAGGGCCTTCCATTGGGTTTAGGGTTTAGGGCCTTCCATTGGGGTTAGGGTTTAGGGCCTTCCATTGGGGTTAGGGTTTAGGGCCTTCCATTGGGGTTAGGGTTTAGGGCCTTCCATTGGGGTTAGGGTTAAGGGCCTTCCATTGGGGTTAGGGTTAAGGGCCTTCCATTGGGGTTAGGGTTAAGGGCCTTCCATTGGGGTTAGGGTTAAGGGCCTTCCATTGGGGTTAGGGTTAAGGGCCTTCCATTGGGGTTAGGGTTAAGGGCCTTCCATTGGGGTTAGGGTTAAGGGCCTTCCATTGGGGTTAGGGTTAAGGGCCTTCCATTGGGGTTAGGGTTAAGGGCCTTCCATTGGGGTTAGGGTTAAGGGCCTTCCATTGGGGTTAGGGTTAAGGGCCTTCCATTGGGTTTAGGGTTTAGGGCCTTCCATTGGGTTTAGGGTTTAGGGCCTTCCATTGGGGTTAGGGTTTAGGGCCTTCCATTGGGGTTAGGGTTTAGGGCCTTCCATTGGGGTTAGGGTTTAGGGCCTTCCATTGGGGTTAGGGTTTAGGGCCTTCCATTGGGGTTAGGGTTTAGGGCCTTCCATTGGGGTTAGGGTTAAGGGCCTTCCATTGGGTTTAGGGTTTAGGGCCTTCCATTGGGGTTAGGGTTTAGGGCCTTCCATTGGGGTTAGGGTTTAGGGCCTTCCATTGGGGTTAGGGTTTAGGGCCTTCCATTGGGTTTAGGGTTTAGGGCCTTCCATTGGGGTTAGGGTTTAGGGCCTTCCATTGGGGTTAGGGTTTAGGGCCTTCCATTGGGGTTAGGGTTTAGGGCCTTCCATTGGGGTTAGGGTTTAGGGCCTTCCATTGGGGTTAGGGTTTAGGGCCTTCCATTGGGGTTAGGGTTTAGGGCCTTCCATTGGGGTTAGGGTTTAGGGCCTTCCATTGGGTTTAGGGTTTAGGGCCTTCTATTGGGTTAAGGGCCTTCCATTGGGGTTAGGGTTTAGGGCCTTCCATTGGGTTAAGGGCCTTCCATTGGGTTTAGGGTTTAGGGCCTTCTATTGGGTTAAAACCTCTTGAGCTTACTTGAGACGCAGACGTCCCACCTAGAGCTCTAGAAATGCACATGCGCGACGCTACACGCTAATAGTATTAGTTAAAACGCAAACGTTCATTAAAATACACATGTTTGGTATTGAAATAAAGCTACAGTCATTGTGAATCTAGCCACCGTGTCAGATTTTTAAAATGCTTTTCGGCGAAAGCATGAGAAGCTATTATCTGATAGCATGCAACACCCCAAAAGACCCGTAGGGGATGTAAACAAAAGAATTAGCATAGTCGGCGCTACACAAACCGCACAATAAAATATAAAACATTAATTACCTTTGACCATCTTCTTTCTTTGCACACCTTGATGTCCCATAATCAATACTGGGTCTTTTTTTGGATTAAATCGGTCCATATATAGCCTAGATATCGATCTATGAAGACTGTGTGATAAACGGAAAAAAGAGCGTTTCATAACGTAACGTCATTTTTTAAAAGTTAAAAATTCGACGATAAACTTTCACAAAACACTTCGAAATACCTTTCTAATGCAACTTTAGGTATAACTACACGTTAATAAGCTATAAAAATCATCAGGAGGCGATGTAAATTCGATAGCCTGCCGTGTGGAAAAATGTCCGGAAAAACACAGAGACAATGCCTCGGGTCGGTGGTCGGAGAGAATCGGTTCCCTTTGGTCGGATCTACCAAGAATCAATTCAGATTCAAATGAGGAGACTCTATACACCCTGTGGAAGCTGTAGGTACTGCAAGCTTGGCCTCATATATTACGGTTCACCTTTAACAATTCATGGGAGTGGCGCATGGATATTTTTTCCCATCTCCAGTGATCAGATTTTCCTGCGCTTTTCGATGAAACAGACGTTCTGTTATAGTCACAGCCGTGATTTAAACAGTTTTGGAAACGTCTGAGTGTTTTCTATCCACACATACTAATCATATGCATATACTATATTCCTGGCCTGAGTAGCAGGACGCCAAAATGTTGCGCGATTTTTAACAGAATTTCCGAAAAGTAGGGGGAAGCTTAACAGGTTATTAAGGGGTCCTGTATTACGATTGGTTGAGCTGACATTGGGTTTAGGTTTAGGGGTCCTACATTCACAAAATAGATGGCATCATGAGGAAAATTATGTGGATATATTGGAGCAACATCTCAAGACATCAGTCAGGAAGTTAAAGCTTGGTTGCAAATGGGTCTTTCAAATGGACAATGACCCCAAGCATACTTCCAAAGTTGTGGAAAAATGGCTTAAGGACAACAAAGTCAAGGTATTGGAGTGGCCATCACAAAGCCCTGACCTCAATCCTATAGAAACGCAGGTGCGTGCTAAGGAGGCCTACAAACCTGACTCAGTTCCACCAGCTCTGGTCAGGAGGAATGAGCGAAAAATCACCCAACTTATTGTGGGAAGCTTGTGGAAGGCTACCCGAAACATTTGACCCAAGTTAAACAATTTAAAGGCAATGCTACCGAATACTAATTGAGTGTATGTAAACTTCTGACCCACTGGGAATGTGATGAAAGAAATAAAAGCTGAAATAAATCATTCTCTCTACTATTATTCTGACATTTCACATTCTTAAAATAAAGTGGTGATCCTAACTGACCTAAAACAGGGAATTTTTTACGAGGATTAAATGTCAGGAATTATGGAGAAACTGAGTTTAAATGTATTTGGTTAAGGTGTATGTAAACTTCCAAACTTCACAACTGTCTGTCCGGGAAACCAGCCCCCATATATGTTGGATGTGATTAATAATGGTCTAGTTCTGTGAAGGGAACACTTGAAGAGAGAGTCCAGTGGAAGTCTGTGTAGAAGTGTCTCAGTGAAAAACCCTATGGTTGTATGCCACTGTGTTCCTCATACCGTGGGTGGTCTGTATGTCCCAGGCTGAGTGGTAGCTGAGTGGTAGCTCCCTCTGACCCCGGAGTCATTATAGCAGGGATGACTGACCATATAAGGCAGGACATTTTGATTGGATTCTTTTCTAACCAATAAAAAAACCCCGGTGGTGCTTGTAGGGAAAGTCCCAGTGCTACTTGATTCAGGCTAAAACACAGATGTTTTTTTTCCCCACTATATTGTACTAAATTTATTTTATGTTCTCTGACAGTAGAGGGATTTTCTTCTCAAATTAAGCTTTCCTGTCCTTGGCTCATTGATATATTGCTTTTCAGTAAAGAGTCAGGATCCACTTCGCCTCGGAGGGAGAGGGGAGGGAGGGTGTGAGTGCGTGTGTTATTGAGTAGGGAAGGTTTTGCTTTCATCTGGGCCCGTCTCCGTGATGTGTGGGATCGGGGGATGATATGGGGTCGGGGGATGATATGGGATCGGGGGATGATATGGGGTCGGGGGATGATATGGGGTCGGGGGATGATATGGGGTCGGGGGGATGATATGGGTCAGGGGATGGTATGGGGTAGGGGGATGATATAGGGTCGGGATGGTATGGGGTCAGGGGATGATATGGGGTAGGGGGATGATATAGGGTCGGGGGGGATGATATGGGGTCGGGGGATGATATGGGGTCGGGGATGATATGGGGTCGGGGGATGATATGGGATCGGGGATGATATGGGGTCGGGGGATGATATGGGTCAGGGGATGGTATGGGGTAGGGGGATGATATAGGGTCGGGATGGTACGGGGTCAGGGGATGATATGGGGTAGGGGGATGATATAGGGTCGGGGGATGATATGGGGTCAGAGGATGATATGGGGTCAGAGGATGATATGGGGTCAGGGGATGATATGGGGTCAGGGGATGATATGGGGTAGGGGATGATATGGGGTCAGGGGATGGTATGGGATCGGGGATGATATGGGGTCAGGGGATGGTATGGGATCGGGGATGATATGGGGTCGGGGGATGATATGGGGTAGGGGATGATATGGGGTCAGGGGATGGTATGGGATCGGGGGATGATATGGGGTCAGGGGATGGTATGGGATCGGGGGATGATGATATGGGGTCGGGGGATGATATGGGGTAGGGGATGATATGGGGTCAGGGGATGGTATGGGATCGGGGATGATATGGGGTCGGGGGATGATATGGGGTAGGGGGATGATATGGGGTCAGGGGATGATATTGGGTCAGGGGATGATATTGGGTC
>NW_024609273.1:87500-92500 GCF_018296145.1 Oncorhynchus tshawytscha | reverse complement strand
TGTATTAGAGATACATCACTACAGTGTATTAGAGATACATCACTACAGTGTATTAGAGATACATCACTACAGTGTATTAGAGATACATCACTACAGTGTATTAGAGACACATCACTACAGTGTATTAGAGATATGATACATCACTACAGTTTATTAGAGATACATCACTACAGTATATTAGAGATACATCACTACAGTGTATTAGAGATACATCACTACAGTATATTAGAGATATGATACATCACTACAGTGTATTAGAGATACATCACTACAGTATATTAGAGACACATCACTACAGTGTATTAGAGATACATCACTACAGTGTATTAGAGATACATCACTACAGTGTATTAGAGATACATCACTACAGTGTATTAGAGATACATCACTACAGTGTATTAGAGATACATCACTACAGTGTATTAGAGATACATCACTACAGTGTATTAGAGATACATCACTACAGTGTATTAGAGATACATCACTACAGTGTATTAGAGATACATCACTACAGTGTATTAGAGATACATCACTACAGTGTATTAGAGATACATCACTACAGTGTATTAGAGACACATCACTACAGTGTATTAGAGATACATCACTACAGTGTATTAGAGATACATCACTACAGTGTAGAGATACATCACTACAGTATATTAGAGATACATCACTACAGTGTATTAGAGATACATCACTACAGTATATTAGAGATACATCACTACAGTGTATTAGAGATACATCACTACAGTGTATTAGAGATACATCACTACAGTATATTAGAGATACATCACTACAGTGTATTAGAGATACATCACTACAGTGTATTAGAGATACATCACTACAGTGTATTAGAGATACATCACTACAGTGTATTAGAGATACATCACTACAGTGTATTAGAGATACATCACTACAGTGTATTAGAGACACTTCACTACAGTGTATTAGAGATACATCACTACAGTGTATTAGAGACACTTCACTACAGTGTATTAGAGATACATCACTATAGTGTATTAGAGATACATCACTACAGTGTATTAGAGATACATCAGTACAGTGTATTAGAGATACATCACTACAGTGTATTAGAGATACATCACTACAGTATATTAGAGATACATCACTACAGTGTATTAGAGATACATCACTACAGTGTATTAGAGATACATCACTACAGTGTATTAGAGATACATCACTACAGTATATTAGAGATACATCACTACAGTGTATTAGAGATACATCACTACAGTATATTAGAGATACATCACTACAGTATATTAGAGATATGATACATCACTACAGTGTATTAGAGATACATCACTACAGTATATTAGAGACACATCACTACAGTGTATTAGAGATACATCACTACAGTGTATTAGAGATACATCACTACAGTGTATTAGAGATACATCACTACAGTGTATTAGAGATACATCACTACAGTGTATTAGAGATACATCACTACAGTGTATTAGAGATGCATCACTACAGTGTATTAGAGATACATCACTACAGTGTATTAGAGATACATCACTACAGTGTATTAGAGATACATCACTACAGTGTATTAGAGACACATCACTACAGTGTATTAGAGATACATCACTACAGTGTATTAGAGATACATCACTACAGTGTATTAGAGATACATCACTACAGTATATTAGAGATACATCACTACAGTGTATTAGAGATACATCACTACAGTATATTAGAGATACATCACTACAGTGTATTAGAGATACATCACTACAGTGTATTAGAGATACATCACTACAGTATATTAGAGATACATCACTACAGTGTATTAGAGATACATCACTACAGTGTATTAGAGATACATCACTACAGTGTATTAGAGATACATCACTACAGTGTATTAGAGATACATCACTACAGTGTATTAGAGATACATCACTACAGTGTATTAGAGACACTTCACTACAGTGTATTAGAGATACATCACTACAGTGTATTAGAGATACTTCACTACAGTGTATTAGAGATACATCACTATAGTGTATTAGAGATACATCACTACAGTGTATTAGAGATACATCAGTACAGTGTATTAGAGATACATCACTACAGTGTATTAGAGATACATCACTACAGTATATTAGAGATACATCACTACAGTGTATTAGAGATACATCACTACAGTGTATTAGAGATACATCACTACAGTGTATTAGAGATACATCACTACAGTTTATTAGAGATACATCACTACAGTATATTAGAGATACATCACTACAGTGTATTAGAGACACATCACTACAGTGTATTAGAGATATGATACATCACTACAGTGTATTAGAGATACATCACTACAGTATATTAGAGATACATCACTACAGTGTATTAGAGATACATCACTACAGTGTATTAGAGATACATCACTACAGTGTATTAGAGATACATCACTACAGTACAGATACATCACTACAGTGTATTAGAGATACATCACTACAGTGTATTAGAGATACATCACTACAGTGTATTAGAGATACATCACTACAGTGTATTAGAGATACATCACTACAGTGTATTAGAGATACATCACTACAGTGTATTAGAGATACATCACTACAGTGTATTAGAGATACATCACTACAGTGTATTAGAGATACATCACTACAGTGTATTAGAGATACATCACTACAGTGTATTAGAGATACATCACTACAGTGTATTAGAGATACATCACTACAGTGTATTAGAGATACATCACTACAGTGTATTAGAGATACATCACTACAGTGTATTAGAGATACATCACTACAGTGTATTAGAGATACATCACTACAGTGTATTAGAGATACATCACTACAGTGTATTAGAGATACATCACTACAGTGTATTAGAGATACATCACTACAGTGTATTAGAGATACATCACTACAGTTTATTAGAGATACATCACTACAGTATATTAGAGATACATCACTACAGTATATTAGAGATACATCACTACAGTATATTAGAGATACATCACTACAGTGTATTAGAGATACATCACTACAGTATATTAGAGATACATCACTACAGTGTATTAGAGATACATCACTACAGTATATTAGAGATACATCACTACAGTATATTAGAGATACATCACTACAGTGTATTAGAGATACATCACTACAGTGTATTAGAGATACATCACTACAGTGTATTAGAGATACATCACTACAGTGTATTAGAGATACATCACTACAGTGTATTAGAGATACATCACTACAGTGTATTAGAGATACATCACTACAGTGTATTAGAGATACATCACTACAGTGTATTAGAGATACATCACTACAGTGTATTAGAGATACATCACTACAGTGTATTAGAGATACATCACTACAGTGTATTAGAGATACATCACTACAGTGTATTAGAGATACATCACTACAGTGTATTAGAGATACATCACTACAGTGTATTAGAGATACATCACTACAGTGTATTAGAGATACATCACTACAGTGTATTAGAGATACATCACTACAGTGTATTAGAGATACATCACTACAGTGTATTAGAGATACATCACTACAGTGTATTAGAGATACATCACTACAGTGTATTAGAGATACATCACTACAGTATATTAGAGATACATCACTACAGTGTATTAGAGATACATCACTACAGTGTATTAGAGATACATCACTACAGTATATTAGAGATACATCACTACAGTGTATTAGAGATACATCACTACAGTGTATTAGAGATACATCACTACAGTGTATTAGAGATACATCACTACAGTGTATTAGAGATACATCACTACAGTGTATTAGAGATACATCACTACAGTGTATTAGAGACACTTCACTACAGTGTATTAGAGATACATCACTACAGTGTATTAGAGACACATCACTACAGTGTATTAGAGATACATCACTATAGTGTATTAGAGATACATCACTACAGTGTATTAGAGATATGATATATGATATGTATCTCTAATACACTGTAGTGATGTATCTCTAATACACTGTAGTGATGTATCTCTAATACACTGTAGTGATGTATCTCTAATACACTGTAGTGATGTATCTCTAATATACTGTAGTGATGTATCATGTCTCTAATATACTGTAGTGATGTATCTCTACACTGTAGTGATGTATCTCTAATACACTGTAGTGATGTGTCTCTAATATACTGTAGTGATGTATCTCTAATACACTGTAGTGATGTATCTCTAATACACTGTAGTGATGTATCTCTAATACACTGTAGTGATGTATCTCTAATATACTGTAGTGATGTATCTCTAATACACTGTAGTGATGTATCTCTAATATACTGTAGTGATGTATCTCTAATACACTGTAGTGATGTATCTCTAATACACTGTAGTGATGTATCTCTAATATACTGTAGTGATGTATCTCTAATACACTGTAGTGATGTATCTCTAATACACTGTAGTGATGTATCTCTAATATACTGTAGTGATGTATCTCTAATACACTGTAGTGATGTGTCTCTAATACACTGTAGTGATGTATCTCTAATACACTGTAGTGATGTATCTCTAATACACTGTAGTGATGTATCTCTAATATACTGTAGTGATGTATCTCTACACTGTAGTGATGTATCTCTAATACACTGTAGTGATGTATCTCTAATACACTGTAGTGATGTGTCTCTAATACACTGTAGTGATGTATCTCTAATACACTGTAGTGATGTATCTCTAATACACTGTAGTGATGTATCTCTAATACACTGTAGTGATGTATCTCTAATACACTGTAGTGATGTATCTCTAATACACTGTAGTGATGTATCTCTAATACACTGTAGTGATGTATCTCTAATACACTGTAGTGATGTATCTCTAATACACTGTAGTGATGTATCTCTAATACACTGTAGTGATGTATCTCTAATACACTGTAGTGATGTATCTCTAATACACTGTAGTGATGTATCTCTAATACACTGTAGTGATGTATCTCTAATACACTGTA
>NW_024609273.1:82500-85000 GCF_018296145.1 Oncorhynchus tshawytscha | reverse complement strand
AGGGAGAGATGGAGAGAGGCGGAGGGAGAGATGGAGGGAGGCAGAGAGAGATGGAGGGAGGGGAGAGAGAGAGAGGGAGGGGGGCGGGGAGAGGGAGAGATGGAGGGAGGCAGAGAGATGGAGGGAGGCAGAGAGAGATGGAGGGAGGCAGAGAGAGATGGAGGGAGGCAGAGAGCAATGGAGGGAGGCAGAGAGAGATGGAGGGAGGGGGAGAGAGAGAGAGGGAGGGGCGGGGAGAGGGAGAGATGGAGGGAGGCAGAGAGAGATGGAGGGAGGCAGAGAGAGATGGAGGGAGGCAGAGAGCGATGGAGGGAGGCAGAGAGAGAGATGGAGGGAGGGGGAGAGAGAGAGGAGGGGAGAGGGAGAGATGGAGGGAGAGAGAGGGATTGTGTGTGTGTGCAAGTGAAAAATAGTGTGAGTGTCTCAGTGCAGAGTGCTTTATTGTAGCTAACACATTGCAGTTATTAGCATGGGGTGGTAGCTGTGGCTGTGGCTGTGTCTGTGCCAGCTAGGCAGAATGCTTCACATGCTCAGGCTGGGTTTGTGGTTAGCTGAGGGAGACATCTAAAGGACCAGAGCCTCTCAGATCTAATTCAGGAACTATTTATCCCTCTGTCTCTCTCCCTCTTTCTCTACCTCTATCCACATTTTCTCTGTATGTCTACCCCTGTCTCTCTCTGTCTCTCTCTCTCTTTGTCTCTCTCTCTCTTGTCTCTCTATCTCTCTTTGTCTCTCTATCTCTCTTTGTCTCTCTCTCTCTTTGTCTCTCTCGCTCTGTCTCAACCCTGTGAACCCCCTCTCTCTACCACTCCACATTGGGACAGTAGCTGTCAGTAACATACGGTTTACTAACAGAGTAGACCACTGTACTACTCTTGAAGTTATATACAGTGCATTTGGAAAGTATTCAGACCCCTTGACTTTTTCCACATTTTGTTACTTTACAGCCTTATTCTAACATGGATGAAGTTGTTTTCTTCCCCCTCATCAATCTACACACAATACCCCATAATGACATCACAATACCCCATATTGACATCACAATACCCCATAATGACATCACAATACCCCATATTGACATCACAATACCCCATATTGACATCACAATACCCCATAATGACATCACAATACCCCATATTGACATCACAATACCCCATAATGACATCACAATACCCCATAATGACATCACAATACCCCATATTGACATCACAATACCCCATATTGACATCACAATACCCCATATTGACATCACAATACCCCATAAGGAGTTTTTCAATGCCTCGCAAAGAAGGGCACCGATTGGTAGATGGGTAAAAATAAAACAAGCAGACATTGAATATCCCTTTGAGCATGGTGAAGTTATTAATTACACTTTGGATGGTGTATCAATATACCCAGTCACTACAAAGATACAGGTGTCCTTCCTAACTCAGTTACCGGAGAGGAAGGAAACCACTCAGGCTTTTAGTCAGTCAGTCAGTAAAGGACTGTTGGAGGCTTTTAGTCAGTCAGTAAAGGACTGTTGGAGGCTTTTAGTCAGTCAGTAAAGGACTGTTGGAGGCTGTCAGTCAGTAAAGGACTGTTGGAGGCTGTCAGTCAGTCAGTAAAGGACTGTTGGAGGCTTTTAGTCAGTCAGTAAAGGACTGTTGGAGGCTTTTAGTCAGTCAGTCAGTAAAGGACTGTTGGAGGCTGTCAGTCAGTAAAGGACTGTTGGAGGCTTTTAGTCAGTCAGTAAAGGACTGTTGGAGGCTGTCAGTCAGTCAGTAAAGGACTGTTGGAGGCTGTCAGTCAGTCAGTAAAGGACTGTTGGAGGCTGTCAGTCAGTCAGTAAAGGACTGTTGGAGGCTTTTAGTCAGTCAGTAAAGGACTGTTGGAGGCTTTTAGTCAGTCAGTAAAGGACTGTTGGAGGCTGTCAGTCAGTCAGTAAAGGACTGTTGGAGGCTTACAGTCAGTAAAGGACTGTTGGAGGCTGTCAGTCAGTCAGTAAAGGACTGTTGGAGGCTGTCAGTCAGTCAGTAAAGGACTGTTGGAGGCTTTTAGTCAGTCAGTTAAGGACTGTTGGAGGCTGTCAGTCAGTCAGTAAAGGACTGTTGGAGGCTGTCAGTCAGTCAGTTAAGGACTGTTGGAGGCTGTCAGTCAGTCAGTCAGTAAAGGACTGTTGGAGGCTTTCAGTCAGTCAGTAAAGGACTGTTGGAGGCTGTCAGTCAGTCAGTAAAGGACTGTTGGAGGCTTTCAGTCAGTCAGTTAAGGACTGTTGGAGGCTGTCAGTCAGTCAGTAAAGGACTGTTGGAGGCTTACAGTCAGTAAAGGACTGTTGGAGGCTTTTAGTCAGTCAGTAAAGGACTGTTGGAGGCTGTCAGTCAGTCAGTAAAGGACTGTTGGAGGCTTACAGTCAGTAAAGGACTGTTGGAGGCTGTCAGTCAGTCAGTAAAGGACTGTTGGAGGCTGTCAGTCAGTCAGTAAAGGACTGTTGGAGGCTTTTAGTCAGTCAGTTAAGGAC
>NW_024609273.1:70000-77500 GCF_018296145.1 Oncorhynchus tshawytscha | reverse complement strand
AAAAAACAAGTTTAATCGAATAATTATAGTAGCTTTTTTTTTATAGATTGAATTGAAAAAATCGTCACGTTTGATTTATTTCAGTTAAAGTTGAAAAAATGAGATGCTGTTGTTTTGAAAGGTTTAGTTGCTGAAGATAGACGGTGATCAGGTGTTGTCCTTGGTCTTCAGTAGCTACGCTGCAGTAGGGCTGAGTCCTGGTATCCAGACACGCTATTGTACTGTCTCTATCTCCTGCACCATGCCGTACTGTTATTCTGCCTGTCTCTATCTCCTGCACCATGTAGTACTGTTATTCTGCCTGTCTCTATCTCCTGCACCATGTAGTACTGTATGTTATTCTGCCTGTCTCTATCTCCTGCACCATGCCGTACTGTTATTCTGCCTGTCTCTATCTCCTGCACCATGTAGTACTGTTATTCTGCCTGTCTCTATCTCCTGCACCATGTAGTACTGTATGTTATTCTGCCTGTCTCTATCTCCTGCACCATGCCGTACTGTTATTCTGCCTGTCTCTATCTCCTGCACCATGTAGTACTGTATGTTATTCTGCCTGTCTCTATCTCCTGCACCATGTAGTACTGTTATTCTGCCTGTCTCTATCTCCTGCACCATGTAGTACTGTATGTTATTCTGCCTGTCTCTATCTCCTGCACCATGTAGTACTGTATGTTATTCTGTCTGTCTCTATCTCCTGCACCATGTAGTACTGTTATTCTGCCTGTCTCTATCTTCTGCACCATGTAGTACTGTTATTCTGCCTGTCTCTATCTCCTGCACCATGTAGTACTGTATGTTATTCTGCCTGTCTCTATCTCCTGCACCATGTAGTACTGTTATTCTGCCTGTCTCTATCTCCTGCACCATGCAGTACTGTTATTCTGCCTGTCTCTATCTCCTGCACCATGTAGTACTGTTATTATGCCTGTCTCTATCTCCTGCACCATGTAGTACTGTTACTCTGCCTGTCTCTATCTCCTGCACCATGCAGTACTGTTATTCTGCCTGTCTCTATCTCCTGCACCATGTAGTACTGTTATTATGCCTGTCTCTATCTCCTGCACCATGTAGTACTGTTACTCTGCCTGTCTCTATCTCCTGCACCATGTAGTACTGTATGTTATTCTGCCTGTCTCTATCTCCTGCACCATGTAGTACTGTTACTCTGCCTGTCTCTATCTCCTGCACCATGTAGTACTGTATGTTATTCTGCCTGTCTCTATCTCCTGCACCATGTAGTACTGTTACTCTGCCTGTCTCTATCTCCTGCACCATGTAGTACTGTATGTTATTCTGCCTGTCTCTATCTCCTGCACCATGCAGTACTGTTATTCTGCCTGTCTCTATCTCCTGCACCATGTAGTACTGTTATTATGCCTGTCTCTATCTCCTGCACCATGTAGTACTGTTACTCTGCCTGTCTCTATCTCCTGCACCATGCAGTACTGTTATTCTGCTGGTCTCTATCTCCTGCACCATGTAGTACTGTTATTCTGCTGGTCTCTATCTCCTGCACCATGCAGTACTGTTATTCTGCTGGTCTCTATCTCCTGCACCATGCAGTACTGTTATTCTGCTGGTCTCTATCTCCTGCACCATGTAGTACTGTTATTCTGCTGGTCTCTATCTCCTGCACCATGTAGTACTGTTATTCTGCCTGTCTCTATCTCCTGCACCATGTAGTACTGTATGTTATTCTGCCTGTCTCTATCTCCTGCACCATGTAGTACTGTTATTCTGCCTGTCTCTATCTCCTGCACCATGTAGTACTGTATGTTATTCTGCCTGTCTCTATCTCCTGCACCATGTAGTACTGTTATTCTGCCTGTCTCTATCTCCTGCACCATGTAGTACTGTTATTCTGCCTGTCTCTATCTCCTGCACCATGCAGTACTGTTATTATGCCTGTCTCTATCTCCTGCACCATGCAGTACTGTTTGTTATTCTGCCTGTCTCTATCTCCTGCACCATGCAGTACTGTTTGTTATTCTGCCTGTCTCTATCTCCTGCACCATGCCGTACTGTTATTCTGCCTGTCTCTATCTCCTGCACCATGTAGTACTGTTATTCTGCCTGTCTCTATCTCCTGCACCATGTAGTACTGTATGTTATTCTGCCTGTCTCTATCTCCTGCACCATGTAGTACTGTATGTTATTCTGCCTGTCTCTATCTCCTGCACCATGTAGTACTGTATGTTATTCTGCCTGTCTCTATCTCCTGCACCATGTAGTACTGTATGTTATTCTGCCTGTCTCTATCTCCTGCACCATGTAGTACTGTATGTTATTCTGCCTGTCTCTATCTCCTGCACCATGTAGTACTGTTATTCTGCTGGTCTCTATCTCCTGCACCATGTAGTACTGTTATTCTGCCTGTCTCTATCTCCTGCACCATGTAGTACTGTTATTCTGCCTGTCTCTATCTCCTGCACCATGTAGTACTGTTATTCTGCCTGTCTCTATCTCCTGCACCATGTAGTACTGTATGTTATTCTGCCTGTCTCTATCTCCTGCACCATGCAGTACTGTTATTCTGCTGGTCTCTATCTCCTGCACCATGCAGTACTGTTATTCTGCTGGTCTCTATCTCCTGCACCATGTAGTACTGTTATTCTGCCTGTCTCTATCTCCTGCACCATGTAGTACTGTATGTTATTCTGCCTGTCTCTATCTCCTGCACCATGCAGTACTGTTATTCTGCCTGTCTCTATCTCCTGCACCATGCAGTACTGTTATTCTGCCTGTCTCTATCTCCTGCACCATGTAGTACTGTTATTATGCCTGTCTCTATCTCCTGCACCATGTAGTACTGTATGTTATTCTGCCTGTCTCTATCTCCTGCACCATGTAGTACTGTTATTCTGCCTGTCTCTATCTCCTGCACCATGTAGTACTGTTATTCTGCCTGTCTCTATCTCCTGCACCATGCAGTACTGTTATTATGCCTGTCTCTATCTCCTGCACCATGCAGTACTGTTTGTTATTCTGCCTGTCTCTATCTCCTGCACCATGCAGTACTGTTTGTTATTCTGCCTGTCTCTATCTCCTGCACCATGCCGTACTGTTATTCTGCCTGTCTCTATCTCCTGCACCATGTAGTACTGTTATTCTGCCTGTCTCTATCTCCTGCACCATGTAGTACTGTATGTTATTCTGCCTGTCTCTATCTCCTGCACCATGTAGTACTGTATGTTATTCTGCCTGTCTCTATCTCCTGCACCATGTAGTACTGTATGTTATTCTGCCTGTCTCTATCTCCTGCACCATGTAGTACTGTATGTTATTCTGCCTGTCTCTATCTCCTGCACCATGTAGTACTGTATGTTATTCTGCCTGTCTCTATCTCCTGCACCATGTAGTACTGTTATTCTGCTGGTCTCTATCTCCTGCACCATGTAGTACTGTTATTCTGCCTGTCTCTATCTCCTGCACCATGTAGTACTGTTATTCTGCCTGTCTCTATCTCCTGCACCATGTAGTACTGTATGTTATTCTGCCTGTCTCTATCTCCTGCACCATGCAGTACTGTTATTCTGCTGGTCTCTATCTCCTGCACCATGCAGTACTGTTATTCTGCTGGTCTCTATCTCCTGCACCATGTAGTACTGTTATTCTGCCTGTCTCTATCTCCTGCACCATGTAGTACTGTATGTTATTCTGCCTGTCTCTATCTCCTGCACCATGCAGTACTGTTATTCTGCCTGTCTCTATCTCCTGCACCATGCAGTACTGTTATTCTGCCTGTCTCTATCTCCTGCACCATGTAGTACTGTATGTTATTCTGCCTGTCTCTATCTCCTGCACCATGTAGTACTGTATGTTATTCTGCCTGTCTCTATCTCCTGCACCATGTAGTACTGTTATTCTGCCTGTCTCTATCTCCTGCACCATGTAGTACTGTATGTTGTCTTCAGGGCAGCAGCTCTCAGCTCTGAGATGACTTGTCTACATGTTTTTGAATGAGTTAATGAATTAAACACGAGGATCAATTGTAGTTGGCTATTATCCTGAAGCTGAGCAGGCAGTAATAACATTAGGGAATAGGTCTTCATTTGGGAGACTACCCCTATCTATTTCACTACGGTCCCTGGTCTAAAGTAGTGCACTATATAGGGACTAGGGCTTCATTTGGGAGACTACCCCTATCTATTTCACTATGGGCCCTGGTCTAAAGTAGTGCACTATATAGGGCATAGAGTGTCATTGGGCCCTGGTCTAAAGTAGTGCACTATATAGGAATAGCCCAGTTTTCAGGAACCAGTAGACTGACTGCAGGTTTAGTGTTTCTCCCAGTTAGACAGATGGGGGCTGAGGAACCAGTAGACTGACTGGAGGTTTAGTGTTTCTCCCAGTTAGACAGATGGGGCTGAGGAACCAGTAGACTGACTGCAGGTTTAGTGTTTCTCCCAGTTAGACAGATGGGGGCTGAGGAACCAGTAGACTGACTGGAGGTTTAGTGTTTCTCCCAGTTAGACAGATGGGGGCTGAGGAACCAGTAGACTGACTGGAGGTTTAGTGTTTCTCCCAGTTAGACAGATGGGGGCTGAGGAACCAGTAGACTGACTGCAGGTTTAGAGTTTCTCCCAGTTAGACAGATGGGGGCTGAGGAACCAGTAGACTGACTGGAGGTTTAGTGTTTCTCCCAGTTAGACAGATGGGGGCTGAGGAACCAGTAGACTGACTGGAGGTTTAGTGTTTCTCCCAGTAAGACAGATGGGGGCTGAGGAACCAGTAGACTGACTGGAGGTTTAGTGTTTCTCCCAGTTAGACAGATGGGGCTGAGGAACCAGTAGACTGACTGCAGGTTTAGTGTTTCTCCCAGTTAGACAGATGGGGGCTGAGGAACCAGTAGACTGACTGGAGGTTTAGTGTTTCTCCCAGTTAGACAGATGGGGGCTGAGGAACCAGTAGACTGACTGGAGGTTTAGTGTTTCTCCCAGTTAGACAGATGGGGGCTGAGGAACCAGTAGACTGACTGCAGGTTTAGAGTTTCTCCCAGTTAGACAGATGGGGGCTGAGGAACCAGTAGACTGACTGCAGGTTTAGTGTTTCTCCCAGTTAGACTGAGGAACCAGTAGACTGACTGGAGGTTTAGTGTTTCTCCCAGTTAGACAGATGGGGGCTGAAGAACCAGTAGACTGACTGCAGGTTTAGTGTTTCTCCCAGTTAGACAGATGGGGGCTGAGGAACCAGTAGACTGACTGCAGGTTTAGTGTTTCTCCCAGTTAGACAGATGGGGGCTGAGGAATCCAGCAGTACATTGCTGAGACTTAATCCTGCGCGTCGTGTACTTTTCAGAACGGTAATATTTCATTACCGCTACACAGCCATTGTTCATGCTACAGATATCCTGTCCTGTAGGGAATGCAATCTCAGAGGAGAGGGGAGAGACAGAAGGGGTTGATTGGGGAGGGGGATGGAGGGAGAGAGAGAGGGAGAGACAGAAGGGGTTGATGGAGAAGGAGGGAGAGAGCGAGTGATGGAGAAAGAAGGAGGGAGAGAGGGAGAAGGGGGAGGGAGAGACAGAAGGGGTTGATGGAGAAGGGGAGGGAGAGACAGAAGGGGTTGATGGAGAAGGGGGAGGGAGGGAGAAGGAGGGAGAAGGAGGGGGAGAGGGAGAAGGGGGAGGGAGGGAGAAGGAGGGAGAAGGAGGGGGGGGAGGGAGAAGGAGGGAAAGGAGGGGGAGAGGGAGGGAGAGGGAGGGAGAAGGAGGGGGGGAGAGGGAGAGGGAGGGAGAAGGAGGGAGAAGGAGAGGGAGAGGGAGGGAGAAGGAGGGAGAAGGAGAGGGAGAGGGAGGGAGAAGGAGAGGGGAGAGGGAGGGAGAAGGAGAGGGAGGGAGGGAGAGGGAGGGAGAAGGAGAGGGGAGAGGGAGGGAGGGAGAAGGAGAGGGAGAGGGAGGGAGAAGGAGGGGGTGAGAGGGAGGGAGAAGGAGGTGGGAGAGGGAGAAGGAGGGAGAAGGAGGGGGAGAGGGAGGGAGGGAGGGAGGGAGGGAGAAGGGGGGGAGGGAGGGAGGAGGGAGAGAGGGAGAAGGAGGGAGAAGGAGGGGGAGAGGGAGGGAGAAGGGGGAGAGAGAGGGGGGGGAGAGAGGGAGAGGGAGAAGGAGGGAGAGGGAGGGAGAAGGGGGGAGGAGGGAGGGAGAAGGGGGGAGAAAGAGAGGGAGAAGGGGAGAGAGAGAGAGGGAGAAGGGGAGGAGAGAGAGGGAGAGGGAGAAGGGGAGAGAGAGGGAGATGGGGGGAGGAAGAGAGGGAGGAGAAGGGGGAGAGAGAGGGAGGGAGAAGGGGGAGAGAGAGGGAGGGAGAGTTGTCTTACTTTTTTACTTAACTCTACATTGTTGGCAAAGGGCTCGTGAGTCTGCATTTCACAGTAAATTCTACACCTGTTGTATTTTGGCACACGTGACAAATACATTTGGCTTTGATAAAATTTGAGTTGAGATGATCAGGTTGTTGTCAGTCTGCATGGTCAACGCAGCACATGGAGACACCTGTCAGTCTGCATGGTCAACGCAGCACATGGAGACACCTGTCAGTCTGCATGGTCAACGCAGCACATGGAGACACCTGTCAGTCTGCATGGTCAACGCAGCACATGGAGACACCTGTCAGTCTGCATGGTCAACGTAGCACATGGAGACACCTGTGATCAGTCTGCATGGTCAACGCAGCACATGGAGACACCTGTCAGTCTGCATGGTCAACGCAGCACATGGGGACACCTGTCAGTCTGCATGGTCAACGCAGCACATGGAGACACCTGTCAGTCTGCATGGTCAACGCAGCACATGGAGACACCTGTGATCAGTCTGCATGGTCAACGCAGCACATGGAGACACCTGTCAGCCTGCATGGTCAACGCAGCACATGGAGACACCTGTTATCAGTCTGCATGGTCAACGCAGCACATGGAGACACCTGTCAGTCTGCATGGTCAACGCAGCACATGGAGACACCTGTCAGTCTGCATGGTCAACGCAGCACATGGAGACACCTGTCAGTCTGCATGGTCAACACAGCACATGGAGACACCTGTCAGTCTGCATGGTCAACGCAGCACATGGAGACACCTGTGATCAGTCTGCATGGTCAACGCAGCACATGGAGACACCTGTGATCAGTCTGCATGGTCAACGCAGCACATGGAGACACCTGTCAGTCTGCATGGTCAACGCAGCACATGGAGACACCTGTGATCAGTCTGCATGGTCAACGCAGCACATGGAGACACCTGTGATCAGTCTGCATGGTCAACGCAGCACATGGAGACACCTGTGATCAGTCTGCATGGTCAACGCAGCACATGGAGACACCTGTGATCAGTCTGCATGGTCAACGCAGCACATGCAACCATGTTGATGATTATGATGCTGTTTTCACTTTGCATCTTAATATAAATCCACTAGTGTTCTGTAGTGACACTATTAGTTTGTGTTTCTTACATCTGCAAACAGCTAGCTTGTCTTTTTCTTAACAAGTTGGGACCTAAATCATGTTAGCCGCTAAT
>NW_024609273.1:40000-67500 GCF_018296145.1 Oncorhynchus tshawytscha | reverse complement strand
CTCTCCCCCACTCTCCCTCCCTCCCTCCCTCCCTCCCCCCACTCTCACTCCCTCTTTCACTCTCCCTCCCTCTCTCCCTCCCTCTCTCCCTCCCTCTCTCCCTCCCTCTCTCCCTCCCTCCCCCTCTCACTCCCTCTTTCCTCTCCCTCCCTCTCTCCCTCCCTCTCTCCCTCCCTCCCTCTCCCTCCCTCCCTCTCCCTCCCTCCCTCTCCCCCCCCTCCCTCTCCCTCTCCCCCTCCCTCTCTCCAGCCACACTGCTTTGATGTCACTGTGAGTTCACTGGGCCCAGGAGAGGAAAATCAACAACAACATTAGAACGTGTTTCTCCAGCGATCTTTCTGTTGGATACTGTCTTTCATTAATCTAGTGGAACACTGAAGCAGCCCCCTCATCCCTTCCAGCTCCACTCAGCCCCCTCATCCCTTCTAGCTCCACTCAGCCCCCCATCCCTTCTAGCTCCACTCAGCCCCCCTCATCCCTTCTAGCTCCACTCAGCCCCCCATCCCTTCTAGCTCCACTCAGCCCCCTCATCCCTTCTAGCTCCACTCAGCCCCCTCATCCCTTCTAGCTCCACTCAGCCCCCCCCATCCCTTCCAGCTCCACTCAGCCCCCCTCATCCCTTCCAGCTCCCCTCAGTCCCCCATCCCTTCCAGCTCCCCTCAACCCCCCATCCCTTCTGCTCCACTCAGCCCCCTCATCCCTTCCAGCTCCACTCAGCCCCCATCCCTTCTAAATCCACTCAGCCCCCCATCCCTTCTAGCTCCACTCAGCCCCCCATCCCTTCTAGCTCCACTCAGCCCCCCTCATCCCTTCTAGCTCCACTCAGCCCCCATCCCTTCCAGCTCCACTCAGCCCCCTCATCCCTTCCAGCTCCCCTCAGTCCCCCCCATCCCTTCCAGCTCCCCTCAACCCCCTCATCCCTTCCAGCTCCACTCAGCCCCCCATCCCTTCTAGCTCCACTCAGCCCCCCTCATCCCTTCTAGCTCCACTCAGCCCCCTCATCCCTTCTAGCTCCACTCAGCCCCCTCATCCCTTCTAGCTCCACTCAGCCCCCCATCCCTTCCAGTTCCCCTCATCCCCCCATCCCTTCCAGCTCCCCTCAGCCCCCATCCCTTCCAGCTCCCCTCAGCCCCCATCCCTTCCAGCTCCCCTCAGCCCCCCATCCCTTGCAGTTCCCCTCAGCCCCCCCATCCCTTCCAGTTCCCCTCAGCCCCCCATCCCTTCCAGTTCCCCTCAGCCCCCATCCCTTCCAGTTCCCCTCAGCCCCCATCCCTTCCAGTTCCCCTCAGCCCCCATCCCTTCCAGTTCCCCTCAGCCCCCCATCCCTTCCAGCTCCACTCAGCCCCCATCCCTTCCAGCTCCCCTCAGCCCCCATCCCTTCCAGCTCCCCTCAGCCCCCATCCCTTCCAGTCTATAGTTTAGTAGAGCTAGCAGCCCCCCATCCCTTCCAGTCTATAGTTTAGTAGAGCTAGCAGCCCCCCATCCCTTCCAGCTCCCTCAGCCCCCATCCCTTCCAGTTCCCCTCAGCCCCCATCCCTTCCAGTTCCCCTCAGCCCCCCCATCCCTTCCAGCTCCACTCAGCTCCCCCATCCCTTCCAGCTCCCCTCAGCCCCCATCCCTTCCACTTCCCCTCAGCCCCCATCCCTTCCACTTCCCCTCAGCCCCCATCCCTTCCACTTCCCCTCAGCCCCCATCCCTTCCACTTCCCCTCAGCCCCCCATCCCTTCCACTTCCCCTCAGCCCCCATCCCTTCCACTTCCCCTCAGCCCCCATCCCTTCCAGCTCCCCTCAGCCCCCCATCCCTTCCAGCTCCCCTCAGCCCCCATCCCTTCCAGCTCCCCTCAGCCCCCCATCCCTTCCAGCTCCCCTCAGCCCCCCATCCCTTCCAGCTCCCCTCAACCCCCATCCCTTCCAGTTCCCCTCAGCCCCCATCCCTTCCAGCTCCCCTCAGCCCCCCATCCCTTCCAGTCTATAGTTTAGTAGAGCTAGCAGCCCCCATCCCTTCCAGTCTATAGTTTAGTAGAGCTAGCAGCCCCCATCCCTTCCAGCTCCCCTCAGCCCCCATCCCTTCCAGTTCCCCTCAGCCCCCATCCCTTCCAGTTCCCCTCAGCCCCCCCAGCCCCATCCCTTCCAGCTCCACTCAGCTCCCCCATCCCCTCCAGCTCCCCTCAGCCCCCATCCCTTCCACTTCCCTCAGCCCCCATCCCTTCCACTTCCCCTCAGCCCCCCATCCCTTCCACTTCCCCTCAGCCCCCCATCCCTTCCACTTCCCCTCAGCCCCCCATCCCTTCCACTTCCCTCAGCCCCCATCCCTTCCAGCTCCCCTCAGCCCCCATCCCTTCCAGCTCCCCTCAGCCCCCATCCCTTCCAGCTCCCCTCAGCCCCCCATCCCTTCCAGCTCCCCTCAACCCCCATCCCTTCCAGTTCCCCTCAGCCCCCATCCCTTCTAGCTCCCCTCAGCCCCCCATCCCTTCCAGTCTATAGTTTAGTAGAGCTAACAGCCCCCCATCCCTTCCAGTCTATAGTTTAGTAGAGCTAGCAGCCCCCCATCCCTTCCATCCCTTCCAGTCTATAGTTTAGCAGAGCTAGTAGCCCCCATCCCTTCCAGTCTATAGTTTAGCAGAGCCAGCAGCCCCCCATCCCTTCCAGTCTATAGTTTAGTAGAGCTAGCAGCCCCCATCCCTTCCAGTCTATAGTTTAGTAGAGCTAGCAGCCCCCATCCCTTCCATCCCTTCCAGTCTATAGTTTAGCAGAGCTAGCAGCCCCCCCCATCCCTTCCAGTCTATAGTTTAGTAGAGCTAGTAGCCCCCATCCCTTCAGTCTATAGTTTAGTAGAGCTAGTAGCCCCCATCCCTTCCAGTCTATAGTTTAGTAGAGCTAGTAGCCCCCCATCCCTTCCAGTCTATAGTTTAGTAGAGCTAGCAGCCCCCCCCATCCCTTCCAGTCTATAGTTTAGTAGAGCTAGCAGCCCCCCATCCCTTCCAGTCTATAGTTTAGTAGAGCTAGCAGCCCCCCATCCCTTCCAGTCTATAGTTTAGTAGAGCTAGCAGCCCCCATCCCTTCCAGTCTATAGTTTAGTAGAGCTAGCAGCCCCCATCCCTTCCAGTCTATAGTTTAGTAGAGCTAGCAGCCTCCCCATCCCTTCCAGTCTATAGTTTAGTTGAGCTAGTAGCCCCCCCATCCCTTCCAGTCTATAGTTTAGTAGAGCTAGTAGCCCCCATCCCTTCCAGTCTATAGTTTAGTAGAGCTAGTAGCCCCCCCATCCCTTCCAGTCTATAGTTTAGTAGAGCTAGCAGCCCCCCATCCCTTCCAGTCTATAGTTTAGTAGAGCTAGCAGCCCCCCATCCCTTCCAGTCTATAGTTTAGTAGAGCTAGCAGCCCCCATCCCTTCCAGTCTATAGTTTAGTAGAGCTAGCAGCCCCCATCCCTTCCAGTCTTTAGTTTAGTAGAGCAAGCAGCCCCCATCCCTTCCAGTCTATAGTTCAGTAGAGCTAGCAGCCCCCCATCCCTTCCAGTCTATAGTTTAGTAGAGCTAGCAGGCCCCCCATCCCTTCCAGTTCCCCTCAGCCCCCATCCCTTCCAGTCTATAGTTTAGTAGAGCTAGCAGCCCCCCCATCCCTTCCAGTCTTTAGTTTAGTAGAGCTAGCAGCCCCCATCCCTTCCAGTCTATAGTTCAGTGGAGCTAGCAGCCCCCCCCATCCCTTCCAGTCTATAGTTTAGTAGAGCTAGCAGGCCCCCCATCCCTTCCAGTCTATAGTTTAGTAGAGCTAGCAGCCCCCATCCCTTCCAGTCTATAGTTTAGTAGAGCTAGCAGCCCCCATCCCTTCCAGTCTATAGTTTAGCAGAGCTAGCAGCCCCCATCCCTTCCAGTCTATAGTTTAGTAGAGCTAGCAGCCCCCCATCCCTTCCAGTCTATAGTTTAGTAGAGCTAGCAGCCCCCCATCCCTTCCAGTCTATAGTTTAGTAGAGCTAGCAGCCCCCATCCCTTCCAGTCTATAGTTTAGTAGAGCTAGCAGCCCCCCATCCCTTCCAGTCTATAGTTTAGTAGAGCTAGCAGCCCCCCATCCCTTCCAGTCTATAGTTTAGTAGAGCTAGCAGCCCCCCCATCCCTTCCAGTCTATAGTTTAGCAGAGCTAGCAGCCCCCCATCCCTTCCAGTCTATAGTTTAGTAGAGCTAGCCCCCCCATCCCTTCCAGTCTATAGTTTAGTAGAGCTAGCAGCCCCCATCCCTTCCAGTCTATAGTTTAGTAGAGCTAGCAGCCCCCCATCCCTTCCAGTCTATAGTTTAGTAGAGCTAGCAGCCCCCCATCCCTTCCAGTCTATAGTTTAGTAGAGCTAGCAGCCCCCCATCCCTTCCAGTCTATAGTTTAGTAGAGCTAGCAGCCCCCATCCCTTCCAGTCTATAGTTTAGTAGAGCTAGTAGCCCCCATCCCTTCAGTCTATAGTTTAGTAGAGCTAGTAGCCCCCATCCCTTCCAGTCTATAGTTTAGTAGAGCTAGCAGCCCCCCATCCCTTCCAGTCTATAGTTTAGTAGAGCTAGCAGCCCCCATCCCTTCCAGTCTATAGTTTAGTAGAGCTAGCAGCCCCCATCCCTTCCAGTCTATAGTTTAGTAGAGCTAGCAGCCCCCCATCCCTTCCAGTCTATAGTTTAGTAGAGCTAGCAGCCTCCCCATCCCTTCCAGTCTATAGTTTAGTTGAGCTAGTAGCCCCCCCCATCCCTTCCAGTCTATAGTTTAGTAGAGCTAGTAGCCCCCATCCCTTCCAGTCTATAGTTTAGTAGAGCTAGTAGCCCCCATCCCTTCCAGTCTATAGTTTAGTAGAGCTAGCAGCCCCCCATCCCTTCCAGTCTATAGTTTAGTAGAGCTAGCAGCCCCCCATCCCTTCCAGTCTATAGTTTAGTAGAGCTAGCAGCCCCCCATCCCTTCCAGTCTATAGTTTAGTAGAGCTAGCAGCCCCCCATCCCTTCAGTCTTTAGTTTAGTAGAGCAAGCAGCCCCCATCCCTTCCAGTCTATAGTTCAGTAGAGCTAGCAGCCCCCATCCCTTCCAGTCTATAGTTTAGTAGAGCTAGCAGGCCCCCATCCCTTCCAGTTCCCCTCAGCCCCCATCCCTTCCAGTCTATAGTTTAGTAGAGCTAGCAGCCCCCATCCCTTCCAGTCTTTAGTTTAGTAGAGCTAGCAGCCCCCATCCCTTCCAGTCTATAGTTCAGTGGAGCTAGCAGCCCCCCATCCCTTCCAGTCTATAGTTTAGTAGAGCTAGCAGGCCCCCATCCCTTCCAGTCTATAGTTTAGTAGAGCTAGCAGCCCCCATCCCTTCCAGTCTATAGTTTAGTAGAGCTAGCAGCCCCCATCCCTTCCAGTCTATAGTTTAGCAGAGCTAGCAGCCCCCATCCCTTCCAGTCTATAGTTTAGTAGAGCTAGCAGCCCCCATCCCTTCCAGTCTATAGTTTAGTAGAGCTAGCAGCCCCCATCCCTTCCAGTCTATAGTTTAGTAGAGCTAGCAGCCCCCATCCCTTCCAGTCTATAGTTTAGTAGAGCTAGCAGCCCCCATCCCTTCCAGTCTATAGTTTAGTAGAGCTAGCAGCCCCCATCCCTTCCAGTCTATAGTTTAGTAGAGCTAGCAGCCCCCCATCCCTTCCAGTCTATAGTTTAGTAGAGCTAGCCCCCCCATCCCTTCCAGTCTATAGTTTAGTAGAGCTAGCAGCCCCCATCCCTTCCAGTCTATAGTTTAGTAGAGCTAGCAGCCCCCATCCCTTCCAGTCTATAGTTTAGTAGAGCTAGCAGCCCCCCCCATCCCTTCCAGTCTATAGTTTAGTAGAGCTAGCAGCCCCCATCCCTTCCAGTCTATAGTTTAGTAGAGCTAGCAGCCCCCCATCCCTTCCAGTCTATAGTTTAGTAGAGCTAGCAGCCCCCCATCCCTTCCAGTCTATAGTTTAGTAGAGCTAGCAGCCCCCATCCCTTCCAGTCTATAGTTTAGTAGAGCTAGCAGCCCCCATCCCTTCCAGTCTATAGTTTAGTAGAGCTAGCAGCCCCCCCATCCCTTCCAGTCTATAGTTTAGTAGAGCTAGCAGCCCCCCATCCCTTCCAGTCTATAGTTTAGCAGAGCTAGCAGCCCCCCATCCCTTCCAGTCTATAGTTTAGTAGAGCTAGCAGCCCCCATCCCTTCCAGTCTATAGTTTAGCAGAGCTAGCAGCCCCCCATCCCTTCCAGTCTATAGTTTAGTAGAGCTAACAGCCCCCCCATCCCTTCCAGTCTATAGTTTAGTAGAGCTAGCAGCCCCCCATCCCTTCCAGTCTATAGTTTAGCAGAGCTAGCAGCCCCCCATCCCTTCCAGTCTATAGTTTAGTAGAGCTAGCAGCCCCCATCCCTTCCAGTCTATAGTTTAGTAGAGCTAGCAGCCCCCCATCCCTTCCAGTCTATAGTTTAGCAGAGCTAGCAGCCCCCATCCCTTCCAGTCTATAGTTTAGTAGAGCTAGCAGCCCCCCATCCCTTCCAGTCTATAGTTTAGCAGAGCTAGCAGCCCCCCATCCCTTCCAGTCTATAGTTTAGTAGAGCTAGCAGCCCCCATCCCTTCCAGTCTATAGTTTAGCAGAGCTAGCAGCCCCCATCCCTTCCAGTCTATAGTTTAGTAGAGCTAGCAGCCCCCATCCCTTCCAGTCTATAGTTTAGTAGAGCTAGCAGCCCCCCATCCCTTCCAGTCTATAGTTTAGCAGAGCTAGCAGCCCCCCATCCCTTCCAGTCTATAGTTTAGTAGAGCTAGCAGCCCCCCATCCCTTCCAGTCTATAGTTTAGTAGAGCTAGCAGCCCCCCCATCCCTTCCAGTCTATAGTTTAGAAGGAGGGGAGTGGAGGCTGGGGTTGGAGACAGTTTAGTTTATAAATTGAAAAGTCACTCTCCGATCTGTGGAGGAGAATACGAAGCCTAATTGGTGGTTGTGGAATTAAAGTGCTACATTGTCATTTCAGAACTTTTCACATCATGTTTCATTTCGATGAGAATAAATGTCTGTTTTTGTTTTATTATATTATATATATTATATTATAAATTGATGTTAAAACAACGACCTTGAACCCAGCAGAGAGATGGCAGGTTTAAAGGTCTATTTACTTCCTGGTCAGTAGGGTTGAAATGTTATTGAGATTATTTCCTTTTATAGCATGTTTTGTGGGCGGGTGGAGGCTGGGGGCGGGTGGAGGCTGGGGGGCGGGTGGAGGCTGGGGGCGGGTGGAGGCTGGGGTGGGAGGTGAGGGGAGGGAGGCTGGGGGGCGGGTGGAGGCTGGGGGGCGGGTGGAGGCTGGGGTGGGAGGTGAGGGGAGTGGAGGCTGGGGGCGGGTGGAGGCTGGGGGCGGGTGGAGGCTGGGGGGGGGTGGAGGCTGGGGGCGGGTGGAGGCTGGGGTGGGAGGTGAGGGGAGTGGAGGCTGGGGGGCGGGTGGAGGCTGTGGTGGGAGGTGAGGGGATTGGAGGCTGGGGTGGGCGGGTGGAGGCTGGGGTGGGCGGGTGGAGGCTGTGGTGGGAGGTGAGGGGAGTGGAGGCTGGGGTGGGAGGTGGTGGGGGCGGGTGGAGGCTGTGGGGGAGGTGAGGGGAGTGGAGGCTGGGGGGCGGGTGGAGGCTGGGGTGGGAGGTGAGGGGAGTGGAGGCTGGGGGGCGGGTGGAGGCTGGGGTGGGAGGTGAGGGGAGTGGAGGCTGGGGGCGGGTGGAGGCTGGGGTGGGAGGTGAGGGGAGTGGAGGCTGGGGGGCGGGTGGAGGCTGTGGTGGGAGGTGAGGGGATTGGAGGCTGGGGTGGGCGGGTGGAGGCTGTGGTGGGAGGTGAGGGGAGTGGAGGCTGGGGTGGGAGGTGGTGGGGGCGGGTGGAGGCTGTGGGGGAGGTGAGGGGAGTGGAGGCTGGGGGGGCGGGTGGAGGCTGTGGTGGGAGGTGAGGGGAGGGAGGCTGGGGGGCGGGTGGAGGCTGGGGTGGGAGGTGAGGGGAGTGGAGGCTGGGGGCGGGTGGAGGCTGTGGTGGGAGGTGAGGGGAGGGAGGCTGGGGGTGTGGGTGGAGGCTGGGGTGGGAGGTGAGGGGAGTGGAGGCTGGGGGGCGGGTGGAGGCTGGGGTGGGAGGTGAGGGGAGTGGAGGCTGGGGTGGGAGGTGAGGGGAGTGGAGGCTGGGGGGCGGGTGGAGGCTGTGGTGGGAGGTGAGGGGAGTGGAGGCTGGGGGTGTGGGTGGAGGCTGGGGTGGGAGGTGAGGGGAGTGGAGGCTGGGGGCGGTGGAGGCTGGGGTGGGAGGTGAGGGGAGTGGAGGCTGGGGGGCGGGTGGAGGCTGGGGTGGGAGGTGAGGGGAGCAGGCTGGGGGGCGGGTGGAGGCTGGGGTGGGAGGTGAGGGGAGTGGAGGCTGGGGGGCGGGTGGAGGCTGGGGGCGGGTGGAGGCTGGGGTGGGAGGTGAGGGGAGTGGAGGCTGGGGGGCGGGTGGAGGCTGTGGTGGGAGGTGAGGGGATTGGAGGCTGGGGTGGGCGGGTGGAGGCTGTGGTGGGAGGTGAGGGGAGTGGAGGCTGGGGTGGGAGGTGGTGGGGGCGGGTGGAGGCTGTGGGGGAGGTGAGGGGAGTGGAGGCTGGGGGCGGGTGGAGGCTGTGGGGGAGGTGAGGGGAGTGGAGGCTGGGGGGGGGGTGGAGGCTGTGGTGGGAGGTGAGGGGAGTGGAGGCTGGGGGCGGGTGGAGGCTGGGGTGGGAGGTGAGGGGAGTGGAGGCTGGGGGGCGGGTGGAGGCTCTGGTGGGAGGTGAGGGGAGTGGAGGCTGGGGGTGTGGGTGGAGGCTGGGGTGGGAGGTGAGGGGAGTGGAGGCTGGGGGGCGGGTGGAGGCTGGGGTGGGAGGTGAGGGGAGTGGAGGCTGGGGGGCGGGTGGAGGCTGGGGTGGGAGGTGAGGGGAGTGGAGGCTGGGGGGCGGGTGGAGGCTGTGGTGGGAGGTGAGGGGAGGGAGGCTGGGGGTGTGGGTGGAGGCTGGGGTGGGAGGTGAGGGGAGTGGAGGCTGGGGGGCGGGTGGAGGCTGGGGTGGGAGGTGAGGGGAGTGGAGGCTGGGGGGCGGGTGGAGGCTGGGGTGGGAGGTGAGGGGAGTGGAGGCTGGGGGGCGGGTGGAGGCTGGGGTGGGAGGTGAGGGGAGTGGAGGCTGGGGGGCGGGTGGAGGCTGGGGGCGGGTGGAGGCTGGGGTGGGAGGTGAGGGAGTGGAGGCTGGGGGCGGGTGGAGGCTGTGGTGGGAGGTGAGGGGATTGGAGGCTGGGGTGGGCGGGTGGAGGCTGTGGTGGGAGGTGAGGGGAGTGGAGGCTGGGGTGGGAGGTGGTGGGGGCGGGTGGAGGCTGTGGGGGGAGGTGAGGGGAGTGGAGGCTGGGGGGCGGGTGGAGGCTGTGGTGGGAGGTGAAGTGGAGGCTGGGGGGCGGGTGGAGGCTGGGGTGGGAGGTGAGGGGAGTGGAGGCTGGGGGGCGGGTGGAGGCTGTGGTGGGAGGTGAGGGGAGTGGAGGCTGGGGGGCGGGTGGAGGCTGTGGTGGGAGGTGAGGGGAGTGGGGGCGGGTGGAGGCTGTGGTGGGAGGTGAGGGAGTGGAGGCTGGGGTGTTGGAACATTGCTGTTGCTTCCATTCAACCACAAGAGCATTAGTGAGGTTGGGCACTGATGTTGGGCGGTTAGGCCTTCCCAATTCATCCCAATGGTGCTCGATGGGGTTGAGGTCAGGGTTCTGTGCAGGCCAGTCAAGTTCTTCCACACAAATCTCGACAAACCATTTTTATATGGACCTCGCTTTGTGCACGGGGGCATTGTCATGCCGAAACAGGAAAGGGCATTACCCAAACTGTTGCCACAAAGTTGGAAGCACAGAATCGTCTAGAATGTAATTTTATGCTGTAGCGTTAAGATTTCCCTTCAGTGGAACTAAGGGTCCTGAACCATGAAAAACAGCCACAGACCATTATTCCTCCTCCACCAAACTTTACAGTTGGCCCTATGCATTGGGGCAGGTAGCGTTCTCCTGGCATCTGCCAAACCCAGATTCTTTCTGCCAGATGGAGAAGTGTGATTCATCACTCCAGAGAACGTGTTTCCACTGATCCAGAGTCCAGAAGAGGTGAGCTTTACACCACTCCAGCTGATGCTTGGCATTGCGCATGGTGATCTGAGGCTTGTGTGCCTGCTCAGCCATGGAAACCCATTTCATGAAGCTCCCGACGAACAGTTCTCGTGCTGATGTTGCTTGTTGATGAGGGTTACAACCGAGGACAGATGATTCAGCACCCGGAAGCCCCCCTGTGAGCTTGTGTTGCCTACCACTTCACGGCTGAGCCGTTGTTGCTCCTAGACGTTTCCACTTCACAATAACAGCACTTACAGTTGACCCCCAGGGCAGTTCTAGCAGGGCAGAAATTTGACAAACTGACTTGTTGGAAAGGTGGCATCGTGGAGAGGAGGCAGCGCTGAGCCTCCTGGACTAGCTCAAACTGTACATGCTGAGTCAGCTCACATAGGAATGAATGGTGTTACGTGATGGATGGCTTTGGCCTTAGTTTCTCCAATCATTGGTTCCCCCTCAGACAAGACCTCGACCAGGACCACTAGAGCCAGACGTCTACAGGGGCAGAGGGAGGGTGAGAGGTCATGCTTGGCTTTCCGGTGCCCTAACCCTCCGTCCCTACTTACTTTCTGGGTAGGGGTCCCCCTCTCCTGTCACTCAATCTGGCAGGGCTTCTCTGCCGCCGTCATCTCCTCAGGGCAACAGCTGAGTTGACACGCCTGGAGGCCAGACAGAACATTCCACCTCCAAGCCCTTTACCTGCTACCTTCCCCAGACCCTCCCCAGGATCCCTCCCAGGATCTCTCCCCAGGAGCCCCCCACCTAGACCTCCCCAGGACCCCCTCCCCCACCCATACCCAGGAGGCCCCTAGACCCCCCCCCAGGAGCCACCTCCCCAGGACCCCCACTTAGACCCTCCCCAGGACCCCCCCCCACCCATACCCCCCTCCCAGGAGCCCCCCCCCCTAGACCCTCCCCAAGAACCCCCCAGGAGCCCCCCCCCCACCCTCCCCAGGAGGCCCCCAGACCCCCCCAGGAGCCCCCCCCCCCCAGGACCCCCCAGGAGGCCCCCAGACCCCCCCAGGACCCCCAGGAGGCCCCCAGGACCCCCCCAGGACCCCAGGAGCCCCCCAGGAGCCCCCAGGAGCCCCCCAGGAGCCCCCCAGGAGCCCCCCCCCAGGAGCCCCCCAGGAGCCCCCCCCCAGGAGCCCCAGGAGCCCCCAGGAGCCCCCTATACTGATTGTCACTGTGTCAGATCCCTGTGTTTTATGTGTATTTAAATGTCTGTCCGTAAACATCGCAGCGTTTTGAAGTGACGGAACGTTTACAAATGAAGTGTGAGATAATCAGACTATAATCTCTGTCTTATTGTTGCCCTGTTTCTATAATTCACAACCTTGATGAGGTATTTATTATTCCTCCACATTCTGTTTACCAGTTCCCACCGAGCTGGGCCACGGCGGCTCAGTGATGTGTGTGTGTGTGTGTGTGTGTGTGTTAGGAGCTCAGTGTAAATATTTTCACCAGACAGTCTGTTTTGGCATCACTGTGTTTACTTTAGCCCACCGACCAACCGACCGACCGACCGACCGACTGGGGGAAACACATACATTCAGTCCATGTTTAAATGTCATCTTCATTACTACACCAACACCACAAGCAGAGGACTGGTCTGATCACATCCTGTCAAACCTGGAGGTTAAAATGGATGGCTGGAGAGTTGTCACAGTATAACAGGGGAGGGAGGAAGGGGGGAGGGAGGGACAAGGAGGGAGGGATGAGGGGAGGAGGAAAGGAGGGGGAGGGAGGAGGAGGGGTAAGAAGAAGGGAGGGGGAGGAAGGGAGGAGAAGGGAATGGGAGGAGAAGGGAATGGGAGGAGAAGTAGAAGGGGAGGAGAAGGGAATGGGAGGAGAAGTAGAAGGGGAGGAGAAGGGAATGGGAGGAGAAGTAGAAGGGGAGGAGAAGTAGAAGGGGAGGAGAAGTAGAAGGGGAGGAGAAGTAGAAGGGGAGGAGAAGGGAATGGGAGGAGAAGTAGAAGGGGAGGAGAGGAGAGAAGGGGAGGAGAAGTAGAAGGGGAGGAGGAGGTAGAAGGGGAGGAGAAGTAGAATGGGAGGAGAAGTAGGAGGGAAAGGGAAGAGAAGTAGAAGGGGAGGAGAAGTAAGAGGGAAGGGGAGGAGAAGGGAATGGGAGGGAGGAGGAGGAGGAGAAGGAGGGAAGGGGAGGGAGGGAGGAGGAGAAGGAGGGAAGGGGAGGAGAAGGGAATGGGAGGGAGAAGGAGAAGTAGGAGGGGAGGGAGGGAGAAGGAGAAGTAGGAGGGAAGGGGAGGAGAAGGGAATGGGAGGGAGGAGGAGGAGAAGTAGGAGGGAAGGGGAGGAGGAGAAGTAGGAGGAATGGGGGAAGAGCAGAAGAGGAGGGGGAACGGGGAGGGGAGGAGGAGGAGGGGGAGGGAGGAAGAGGAGGGAGGAGAGGGGGTTATGCAGCCTGTTTGGTTTTGACACCTTTAGTGTTTTGGTTCGTCAGAACAACGCTGAGTTCTTAGACTGCCATGTTAACCACCTGTGTGTGTGTGTGTGTGTGTGTGTGTGTGTGTGTGTCTCTGCCCTGCAGTGTCCCATGGTGTCCACCCCTGTATGCTATTGATTAGGGTTCATAAGGGCACTGGAGGAGGTTGTAAACCAGGGAGGAGTGTTAGTGGTGATCACTGGTGCATGTCTACACCCCCTCCCTCCCCCTCAACCTCCCACCCCTCTGTAGCAGCCTTGTGACCCCCTCCCTCCCCCTCAACCTCCCACCCCTCTGCAGCAGCCTTGTGACCCCTTACCCCTCCCTCCCCCTCAACCTCCCACCCCTCTGCAGCAGCCTTGTGACCCCCTCCCTCCCCCTCCCTCCCCCATCAACCTCCCACCCCTCTGCAGCAGCCTTGTGACCCCCCCCCTCCCCTCCCTCCCCCTCAACCTCCCACCCCTCTGCAGCAGCCTTGTGACCCCCTCCCTCTCCCTCAACCTCCCACCCCTCTGCAGCAGCCTTGTGACCCCCTCCCTCCCCCTCAACCTCCCACCCCTCTGCAGCAGCCTTGTGACCCCCCCCTCTCCCTCCCCCCCCTCCCTCCCCACCCCTCTGCAGCAGCCTTGTGACCCCCCCCTCCCTCCCCCTCAACCTCCCACCCCTCTGCAGCAGCCTTGTGACCCCCTCCCTCCCTCTCCCTCCACCTCCCACCCCTCTGCAGCAGCCTTGTGACCCCCTCCCTCCCCATCAATCTCCCACCCCTCTGCAGCAGCCTTGTGACCCCCTCCCTCCCTTCCCTCCCCCATCAACCTCCCACCCCTCTGCAGCAGCCTTGTGACCCCCTCCCTCCCCTTCAACCTCCCACCCCTCTGCAGCAGCCTTGTGACCCCTTACCCCTCCCTCCCTCCCTCCTACACCTCTGCAGCAGCCTTGTGACCCCTTACCCCTCCCTCCCTCCCTCCTACACCTAGTCCTCTGCAGCAGCCTTGTGACCCCTTACCCCTCCCTCCCTCCCCTTCAACCTCCCACCCCTCTGCAGCAGCCTTGTGACCCCTTACCCCTCCCTCCCTCCCTCCTACCTCCTAGTCCTCTGCAGCAGCCTTGTGACCCCTTACCCCTCCCTCCCTCCCTCCTACACCTAGTCCTCTGCTCATGTCTCTCTCATTTCAATTCAAGGGGCTTTATTACTATGGGACACATGTGTTTACATTGTTAAAGCAGGTGAAATAGATCATAAACAAAGGTGAAATAATCAATAATAAATGAACAGTAAACATTACGCTCAGGTTTCAAAGGGTTATACACATGTCATTATGTCTGTATACAGTGTTGTAACCATGTGGAAATATAGTCTCTCTCTCTCCTTCTCTCTTCTTGTCTCTGTCTCTGTCTCTCTCCTTGTCTCTCTCTTGTCTCTCTCCTTTGTCTCTCTCTCTCTCTCTCTCTCTCTCTCTCTCTCTCTCTCTCTCTCTCTCTCCTTGTCTCTCTCTCTCTCTCTCTCTCTCTCTCTCTCTCTCCTTGTCTCTCTCTTGTCTCTCTCTTGTCTCTCTCTCTCTCTCTCTCTCTCTCTCTCTCTCTCTCTCTCTCTCTCTCTCTCTCTCTCTCCGTCTGTCTCTCTCTCTCTCTCCGTCTGTCTCTCTCTCTCTCTTCTGTCTCTCTCTCTCTCTGTCTCTCTCTCTCTCTCTCTCTCTGTCTCTCTCTCTCTCTCTCTCTCTCTCTCTCCCTCTGTCTCTCTCTCTCCTTCTCTCTCTCTGCTTGTCTCTGTCTCATGCTCTCTCTGTCTTTCTCCTTCTGTCTCTGTCTCTCTGACTATGTCTCTGTCTCTCTGACTCTCTCTCTCTCTCTCTCTCTCTCTCTCTCTCTCTCTCTGTGTGTCTCTGTATCTCTCTCAGAATTAAATTCAATTTAAGTGCTTTATTGGCATGGAAACACATTGCCAAAGCAAGAGAAATAGATAATAAACAAAAGTGATTATTAAATCTCTCTGTGTGTTTGTTTTCCTGTGCAGGACGACCATGAGAGTGGTTCTAGCTCCACCAGTCGCAGCGCCTCAGAGAGCTCCAAGACCCTCCCCAAGCCCCGTCGCCTCCAGCAGGCCGCCCCCTCTGACCCAGACCTGCCCCCAGGTGAGTGATGGCTCCGTGGCCACAGGGAGTACTCTACCCCCCCTGCTTCACGCTGACCACCAGGCAGGGCTAGGCCTCAGTGGGTGGATGAATCACTGACAGGACAGGTCTTATCAGAAAAGGGGCGTCTGACGCGTCTGACGTGTTCCCATTCCCTAGCCC
Source organism: Oncorhynchus tshawytscha (assembly GCF_018296145.1). Lineage (NCBI taxonomy): Eukaryota > Metazoa > Chordata > Actinopteri > Salmoniformes > Salmonidae > Oncorhynchus > Oncorhynchus tshawytscha. Next base: position 52,686 of record NW_024609273.1, on the reverse strand, counting down.
TGTGCATCCTGCTCAAAAGTAGGGCACCATCTAGGGAATAGGGTGTAATTTGGGATTCCAGTCGTCCCACAGGACAGGGATTCCTACCTCTCTCCTCCTAACGACACGCCTCTAACAATGACACTTAGCAACACAATACAGTCCCCGTGTGGGTGAGGCTGTAAACCCAGATCTGTTAGGGCTTTATCAATGAAACACTTCAGAGGCCAAAGTTACCACTCATTTTACTGTCCGGAGAGACTCTCTGCAGGCGTAATGATGAATCCATCACTCACTCAATTACTACCATGTCAACCTACCACTCCATGTCAACCTACCACTCATTTACTACCATGTCAACTTACCACTCATTTACTACCATGTCAACCATACCACTCATTTACTACCATGTCAACTACATCACTCACTCATTTTACTACCATGTCAACCTAATTTACTACCATGTCTACTCATTTACTACCATGTCATTTTACTACCATGTCAACTTACCACTCATTTACTACCATGTCAACTTACCACTCATATTTACTACTACCATGTCAACTTACCACTCCATTTACTACCATGTCAACTTACCACTCATTTACTACCATGTCAACTTACCACTACATATACTACCATGTCAACTTACCAACATACTACATTTACTACCATGTCAACTTACCTCATCTATTTACTATTTACTACATGTTCATTTACTACTTACCTCTCATTTACTACCATGTCAACTTACCACTCAATATACTACCATGTCAACTTACCTCTCATTTACTACCATGTCAACTTACCTCTCATTTACTACCATGTCAACTTACCTCTCATTTACTACCATGTCAACCAGTAGAGCAGTTCCCAGACCAGTAGAGCTGGGTGTAGACCAGTTTCCCAGGCCAGTAGAGCTGGGTGTAGACCAGTATCCCAGACCAGTAGAGCAGTATCCCAGACCAGTAGAGCAGTATCCCAGACCAGTAGAGCAGTATCCCAGACCAGTAGAGCTGGGTGTAGACCAGTATCCCAGGCCAGTAGAGCTGGGTGTAGACCAGTATCCCAGACCAGTAGAGCAGTATCCCAGACCAGTAGAGCTGGGTGTAGACCAGTATCCCAGACCAGTAGAGATGTATCCCAGACCAGTAGAGCTGGGTGTAGACCAGTATCCCAGACCAGTAGAGCTGTATCCCAGACCAGTAGACCAGTATCCCAGACCAGTAGAGCAGTATCCCAGACCAGTAGAGCAGTATCCCAGACCAGTAGAGCTGGGTGTAGACCAGTATCCCAGACCAGTAGAGCTGTATCACAGACCAGTAGACCAGTATCCCAGACCAGTAGAGCAGTATCCCAGACCAGTAGAGCTGGGTGTAGACCAGTATCCCAGACCAGTAGACCAGTATCCCAGACCAGTAGAGCAGTATCCCAGACCAGTAGAGCTGGGTGTAGACCAGTATCCCAGACCAGTAGAGCTGTATCCCAGACCAGTAGAGATGTATCCCAGACCAGTAGACCAGTATCCCAGACCAGTAGAGCAGTATCCCAGACAAGTAGAGCTGGGTGTAGACCAGTATCCCAGACAAGTAGACCAGTATCCCAGACCAGTAGAGCTGTATCACAGACCAGTAGACCAGTATCCCAGACCAGTAGAGCAGTATCCCAGACCAGTAGAGCTGGGTGTAGACCAGTATCCCAGACCAGTAGAGCTGTATCCCAGACCAGAAGAGCTGGGTGTAGACCAGTATCCCAGACCAGTTGAGCTGTATCCCAGGCCAGTAGAGCAGTATCCCAGACCAGTAGAGCAGTATCCCAGACCAGTAGAGATGTATCCCAGACCAGTAGACCAGTATCCCAGACCAGTAGAGCAGTATCCCAGACAAGTAGAGCTGGGTGTAGACCAGTATCCCAGACAAGTAGACCAGTATCCCAGACCAGTAGAGCTGTATCACAGACCAGTAGACCAGTATCCCAGACCAGTAGAGCAGTATCCCAGACCAGTAGAGCTGGGTGTAGACCAGTATCCCAGACCAGTAGAGCTGTATCCCAGACCAGAAGAGCTGGGTGTAGACCAGTATCCCAGACCAGTTGAGCTGTATCCCAGGCCAGTAGAGCAGTATCCCAGACCAGTAGAGCAGTATCCCAGACCAGTAGACCAGTATCCCAGACCAGTAGAGCAGTATCCCAGACCAGTAGAGCTGGGTGTAGACCAGTTTCCCAGACCAGTAGAGCTGGGTGTAGACCAGTATCCCAGACCAGTAGAGCTGGGTGCAGACCAGTTTCCCAGACCAGTAGAGCAGTATCCTAGACCAGTAGAGCTGGGTGCAGACCAGTTTCCCAGACCAGTAGAGCAGTATCCCAGACAAGTAGAGCTGTGTGTAGAGCAGTATCCCAGACCAGTAGAGCTGGGTGTAGACCAGTATCCCAGACCAGTAGAGCAGTATCCCAGACCAGTAGAGCAGTATCCCAGACCAGTAGAGCAGTATCCCAGACCAGTAGAGCAGTATCCCAGACCAGTAGAGCTGGGTGTAGACCAATATCCCAGACCAGTAGAGCAGTATCCCAGACCAGTAGAGCAGTATCCCAGACCAGTAGACCAGTATCCCAGACCAGTAGAGCTGGGTGTAGACCAGTATCCCAGACCAGTAGACCTGGGTGCAGACCTGTTTACCAGACCAGTAGAGCTGGGTCTAGACCAGTGAGTCGCTAGGAGCTGAGGAATGGAGAGTGAGAGTTGTTGTAAACCTCTTAATCTGTAATTAAATTGTAGAGAATAAAAAGCTCAGGATTATATGGACAGTGTAGCTGTCGGCCAGCCAGACTGTAAAACTGCAGTTTTTATAGTGTTGAAATAGCCTGTCTGGAGAAACCTCCGTGCTGTATCACCACCCACTCTGGAGAAACCTCCGTGCTGTATCACCACCCACTCTGGGGAAACCTCCGTGCTGTATCACTACCCACTCTGGGGAAACCTCCGTGCTGTATCACAACCCACTCTGGAGAAACCTCCGTGCTGTATCACAACCCACTCTGGGGAAACCTCCGTGCTGTATAACAACCCACTCTGGGGAAACCTCCGTGCTGTATCACAACCCACTCTGGGAAACCTCCGTGCTGTATCACTACCCACTCTGGGAAACCTCCGTGCTGTATCACCACCCACTCTGGGGAAACCTCCGAAACCTCCCTCCGTGCTGCATCACAACCCACTCTGGGGAAACCTCCGTGCTGTATCACAACCCACTCTGGGGGGGAACCTCCGTGCTGCATCACAACCCACTCTGGGGAACCTCCGTGCTGCATCACACACCCACTCTGGGGAAACCTCCGTGCTGTATCACCACCCACTCTGGGGAAACCTCCGTGCTGCATCACCACCCACTCTGGGGAAACCTCCGTGCTGTATCACAACCCACTCTGGGGAAACCTCCGTGCTGTATCACTACCCACTCTGGGGAACCTCCGTGCTGTATCACAACCCACTCTGGGGAAACCTCCGTGCTGCATCACAACCCACTCTGGGGAAACCTCCGTGCTGTATCACAACCCACTCTGGGGAAACCTCTCCGTGCTATATCACAACCCACTCTGGGGAACCTCCGTGCTGCATCACAACCCACTCTGGGGAAACCTCCGTGCTGTATCACAACCCACTCTGGGGAAACCTCCGTGCTGTATCATCACAACCCACTCTGGGGAAACCTCCGTGCTGTATCACAACCCACTCTGGGGAAACCTCCGTGCTGTATCACTACCCACTCTGGGGAAACCTCCGTGCTGCATCACAACCCACTCTGGGGAAACCTCCGTGCTGTATCACAACCCACTCTGGGGAAACCTCCGTGCTGTATCACAACCCACTCTGGGGAAACCTCCGTGCTGTATCACCACCCACTCTGGGGAAACCTCCGTGCTGTATCACAACCCACTCTGGGGAAACCTCCGTGCTGCATCACAACCCACTCTGGGGAAACCTCCGTGCTGTATCACCACCCACTCTGGGGAAACCTCCGTGCTGTATCACCACCCACTCTGGGGAAACCTCCGTGCTGTATCACAACCCACTCTGGGGAACCTCCGTGCTGCATCACAACCCACTCTGGGGAAACCTCCGTGCTGTATCACAACCCACTCTGGGGAAACCTCCGTGCTGCATCACAACCCACTCTGGGGAAACCTCCGTGCTGTATCACAACCCACTCTGGGGAAACCTCCGTGCTGCATCACAACCCACTCTGGGGAAACCTCCGTGCTGCATCACAACCCACTCTGGGGAAACCTCCGTGCTGTATCACAACCCACTCTGGGGAAACCTCCGTGCTGTATCACAACCCACTCTGGGGAAACCTCCGTGCTGTATCACAACCCACTCCGGGGAACCTCTGTGCTGTATCACTACCCACTCTGGGGAACCTCCGTGCTGTATCACTACCCACTCTGGGGAACCTCCGTGCTGTATCACCACCCACTCTGGGAAACCTCCGTGCTGCATCACAACCCACTCTGGGGAAACCTCCGTGCTGTATCAGTACCCACTCTGGGGAACCTTTGTGCTGTATCACCACCCACTCTGGGGAAACCTCCGTGCTGTATCACCACCCACTCTGGGAAACCTCCGTGCTGCATCACAACCCACTCTGGGGAACCTCCGTGCTGTATCACCACCCACTCTGGGGAACCTCCGTGCTGTATCACAACCCACTCTGGGGAACCTCCGTGCTGTATCACCACCCACTCTGGGAACCTCCGTGCTGTATCACAACCCACTCTGGGGAACCTCCGTGCTGTATCACAACCCACTCTGGGAACCTCCGTGCTGTATCACAACCCACTCTGGGGAACCTCCGTGCTGTATCACAACCCACTCTGGGGAACCTCTGTGCTGTATCACAACCCACTCTGGGGAACCCACTCTGGGAACTGGGGAACCTCCGTGCTGTATCACCACCCACTCTGGGGAAACCTCCGTGCTGTATCACCACCCACTCTGGGGAAACCTCCGTGCTGTATCACCACCCACTCTGGGGAACCTCCGTGCTGCATCACAACCCACTCTGGGGAACCTCCGTGCTGTATCACAACCCACTCTGGGGAACCTCCGTGCTGTATCACAACCCACTCTGGGGAACCCACTCTGGGAAACCTCCGTGCTGTATCACCACCCACTCTGGGGAAACCTCCGTGCTCTGGGAAACCTCCGTGCTCTGGGAAACCTCCGTGCTGTATCACCACCCACTCTGGGGAAACCTCTGTGCACCACCCACTCTGGGAAACCTCTGTGCTCTGGGGAAACCTCCGTGCTGTATCACCACCCACTCTGGGAACCTCTGGGGAAACCTCCGTGCCCACTCTGGGAAACCTCCGTGCTGTATCACCACCCACTCTGGGGAAACCTCCGTGCTGTATCACCACCCACTCTGGGGAAACCTCCGTGCTCTGGGGAAACCTCCGTGCTGTATCACCACCCACTGCTTTCAGCTGGACGACAATACATGACTCTTAGTTGGAGATGTAAATGGGGATTTATAACAGTGTGAGTTATAGTATACAGTGTGTGGTTGTGTTACACAGGGCCTGTTTAACAGTAGCCAAGCATTTCTGTTTTAACAAGGTCTATGCACTATATATATATAGGTTGGGAGCTTCATGAAATGGGTTTCCATGGCTGAACAGCCGCACACAAACCTAAGATCACCATGCGTAATGCCAAGCATCGGCTGGAGTGGTGTAAAGCTCACCTCTTTGGACTCAGCAGTGGAAACACGTTCTCTGGAGTGATGAATCACGCTTCACCATCTGGCAAGTCCGACGGACAAATCTGGGTTTGGCGGATGCCAGGGCAACGCTACCTGTCCCAATGCATAGTGCCAACTGTAAAGTTTGGTGGATGATAAATAATGGTCTGGGGCTGTTTTTCATGGTTCAGGCCCCTTAGTTCCAGTGAAGGGAAATCTTAACGCTACAGCATACAATGACATTCTAGATGATTCTGTGTTTCCAACTTTGTGGCAAAAGTTTAGTGAAGTTTGGGCATTTCTCTTGGAAGAGGGATGAAAGCTCTTGTTTGTTGAGTGTTGAATTCAGCAGTCAATAGAACTCACAGGTAGTTTGAAAGAAGAGAGAACCATTCAGGCCCAGAACCATTCAGACCCAGAACCATTCAGACCCTGAACCATTCAGACCCAGAACCATTCAGACCCAGAACTATTCAGACCCTGAACCATTCAGATCCAGAACCATTCAGGCCCATAACCATTCAGACCCAGAACCATTCAGACCCAGAACCATTCAGACCCAGAACCATTCAGACCCTGAACCATTCAGACCCTGAACCATTCAGACCCAGAACCATTCAGATCCAGAACCATTCAGATCCAGAACCATTCAGACCCAGAACCATTCAGACCCAGAACCATTCAGACCCAGAACCATTCAGACCCTGAACCATTCAGACCCAGAACCATTCAGACCCTGAACCATTCAGACCCAGAACCATTCAGACCCAGAACCATTCAGATCCAGAACCATTCAGATCCAGAACCATTCAGACCCTGAACCATTCAGACCCAGAACCATTCAGACCCAGAACCATTCAGACCCAGAACCATTCAGACCCAGAACCATTCAGACCCAGAACCATTCAGATCCAGAACCATTCAGACCTGAACTTGAACCATTTGCAGACCTCATCAACCAGTTGGTCAGACCCAGAACCATTCAGACCCAGAACCATCAGACCCAGAACCATTCAGATTCCAGAACCAGTCAGATCCAGAACCATTCAGATCCAGAACCATTCACACACTTGGGTCTGTGTTGCTGAGCTCATCAAGTAGTCTGGTCCTGTATTCCACAGAGGAGACTACTTGACTTGGCTCTGTGTTGCTGAGCTCATCAAGTAGTCTGGTCCTGTATTCCACAGAGGAGACTACTTGACTTGGGTCTGTGTTGCTGAGCTCATCAGTAGTCTGGTCCTGTATTCCACAGAGGAGACTACTTGACTTGGCTCTGTGTTGCTGAGCTCATCAAGTAGTCTGGTCCTGTATTCCACAGAGGAGACTACTTGACTTGGGTCTGTGTTGCTGAGCTCATCAAGTAGTCTGGTCCTGTATTCCACAGAGGAGACTACTTGACTTGGCTCTGTGTTGCTGAGCTCATCAAGTAGTCTGGTCCTGTATTCCACAGAGGAGACTACTTGACTTGGCTCTGTGTTGCTGAGCTCATCAAGTAGTCTGGTCCTGTATTCCACAGAGGAGACTACTTGACTTGGCTCTGTGTTGCTGAGCTCATATAAAAGTAGGTTTTTCCAGTCATTTTATGGTTGAACAGTTTTAAGTGGGCTTCCTCCCTGTGGGCTGAGGCACAGGTGCTGGCTGTGTCAATTGTTTACAGAGGTTTAGAGCAGCACGAAGGCTCACAGAGCAGGGTGGAGGGGTGGGGGTTGGGGTGGGGGTGGAGGGCTGGGGGTTGGGGTGGAGGGCTAGGGGTTGGGGTGGAGGGTTGGGGTGGAGGGTTGGGGTGGAGGGCTGGGGGTTGGGGTGGAGGGCTAGGGGTTGGGGTGGAGGGGTTGGGGTGGAGGGCTGGGGGTTGGAGTGGAGGGCTGGGGGGTGGGGTGGAGGGGTTGGGGTGGGGGGGTTGGGGTGGAGGGCTGGGGGTTGGGGTGGGGTGGAAGGGTTGGGGTGGAGGGCTGGGGGTTGGGGTGGAGGGCTGGGGGTTGGAGTGGGGGTTGGGGTGGAGGGCTGGGGTGGAGGGCTGGGGGTTGGGGTGGAAGGCTGGGGGTTGGGGTGGAGGGTTGGGGTGGAGGGCTAGGGTTTGGAGTGGAGGGCTGGGGGTTGGGGTGGAGGGATGGGGGTTGGGGTGGAGGGCTGGGGATTGGAGTGGAGGGCTGGGGATTGGAGTGGAGGGCTGGGGGTTGGAGTGGAGGGCTGGGAGTTGGAGTGGAGGGCTGGGGGTTGGGTGGAGAGGGGGGTGGGCTGGGGGTTGGGGTGGAGGGCTGGGGGTGGGGTGGAGGGCTGGGGGTTGGGTGGGGGTTGGGATGGAGGGGTTGGGGTGGAGGGTTGGGGTGGAGGGCTGGGGGTTGGAGTGGAGGGCTGGGGTGGAGGGGTTGGGGTGGAGGGCTGGGTGTTGGAGTGGAGGGCTGGGTGTTGGAGTGGAGGGCTGGGTGTTGGAGTGGGGGGTGGGGGTTGGAGTGGAGGGCTGGGGTGGAGGGGTTGGGGTGGAGGGCTGGGTGTTGGAGTGGAGGGCTGGGTGTTGGAGTGGAGGGGTGGGGGTTGGAGTGGAGGGCTGGGGGTTGGGGTGGAGGGCTGGGGTTTGCGGTGGAGGGCTCTGGGCTGACCGGGCGCGGGAGTGGGCCTCGGTCGGTGGTGAAACAGGTAAATTAGATCCAGAGTGGAAATAGCAGGAGGCTGTTTTACTGCCCAGCTCAGAGCTCAGTCTGCAGGTGTGACAGGAACCTTCTGACTGACCCCAACACCACACACACACACACACACACACACACACACACACACACACACACACACACACACACACACACACACACACACACACACACACACACACACACACACACACACACACACACACACACACACACACACACACACACACACACACACACACACACACCCTCATTCACACACACACACACACACACACACACAGCACACATAACGTTGTACATGTGTGTTTTGGTACAGCCTTACAGAGACATGAAAATATCAGAACAGTCCCTCTATTCATGGACTTCTGTTCTAACCAAGGAGTCCAGTATAAAGGCTGGTCCAGGATCAGTTGGTACAGCCTTACAGAGACATGGTTAACCAAGGAGTCCAGTATAAAGGCTGGTCCAGGATCAGTTGGTACTGCCTTACAGAGACATGGTTAACCAAGGAGTCCAGTATAAAGGCTGGTCCAGGGAGAGAGCCTTAGACATGGTTAACCAAGGAGTCCAGATAAAGGCTGGTGGGAGGTGGGAGGAGGGTTAAGGAGTCCAGTATAAAGAGGGTCCAGGAGGGAGAGGAGGGAGAGTGGGAGGGAGAGGAGGAGTTTGGGAGGAGGGGGTGGAGGGAGGGAGGGAGTGGTGGGAGGGAGGAGGGAGGGTGGAGGGAGGGAGAGTGGGTGGAGGGAGGGAGGGAGGGAGGAGGGTGGGGGAGAGTGGGGGGTGGTGGGATAGAGAAATTTGGGAGGAGGGAGAGTTGGGGGTGGTGGAATAGAGGAGTTTGGGAGGAGGGTGGAGGAAGGGAGAGGAGGGAGAGTGGGGGTGGTGGGATAGAGGAGTTTGGGAGGTGGGAGAGTTGGGGGTGGTGGGATAGAGGAGTTTGGTGGAGGGAGAGTTGGAGAGGGGAGAGCACAGGGAGTGGAGGGAGTATGGAGGAGGGAGGAGGGAGGGAGAGTAGGGGTGGTGGGATGGAGGAGTTTGGGAGGAGGGAGAGGAGGGAGGAGGAGTAGGGAGCTAGTGTCTGTATGTTTCAGAGAGCATGTAGTCTCCTGAGTGGTGGTAATGTCTACGAGGCGTGGTGGTGGAGGGAGGAGGAGGAAGTAGGTGGAGGCCTGCTGCTGTACATAGTTCTGGTTCTACTGAGCTCCACATCCGAGGGAAGACGAGAGAGAATTCACTGAAGATTTGTGGCGCTGGACTGGAGTAACACTGTTTTCTTCTGGATATTTAGCTAATTTAACTGCTCATGTCCAAGGGACACACTGTGGCAATAAATAACGTCAGACTCTGAGCTTATTTACGAGCCCACGCAGAGCCAGGAGGTTATGGTTAGTCTGAGGAGAGGAGAGGTCAGGGTTAGAGTCAGAGGAGAGGTCAAGGTTAGAGTCAGAGGAGAGGTCAGGGTTAGAGTCTGAGAGGAGAGGTCAGGGTTAGAGTCGGAGAGGAGAGGTCAGGGTTAGAGTCTGAGAGGAGAGGAGAGGTCAGGGTTAGATTCTGAGGAGAGGTCAGGGTTAGAGTCTGAGGAGAGGTCAGGGTTAGAGTCTGAGGAGAGGTCAGGGTTAGAGTCTGAGGAGAGGTCAGGGTTAGAGTCTGAGAGGAGAGGTCAGGGTTAGAGTCTGAGAGGAGAGGTCAGGGTTAGAGTCTGAGAGGAGAGGAGAGTCAGGGTTAGAGTCTGAGAGGAGGGAGAGATCAGGGTTAGAGTCAGAGGAGAGGTCAGGGTTAGAGTCTGAGAGGAGAGGTCAGGGTTAGAGTCTGAGAGGAGAGGTCAGGGTTAGAGTCTGAGAGGAGAGGAGAGGTCAGGGTTAGAGTCTGAGGAGAGGAGAGGTCAGGGTTAGAGTCTGAGGAGAGGAGAGGTCAGGGTTAGATTCTGAGGAGAGGTCAGGGTTAGAGTCTGAGGAGAGGTCAGGGTTAGATTCTGAGGAGAGGAGACGTCAGGGTTAGAGTCTAAGAGGAGAGGTCAGGGTTAGAGTCTGAGAGGAGTGGAGAGGTCAGGGTTAGATTCTGAGGAGAGGAGACGTCAGGGTTAGAGTCTAAGAGGAGAGGTCAGGGTTAGAGTCTGAGAGGAGTGGAGAGGTCAGGGTTAGATTCTGAGGAGAGGAGAGGTCAGGGTTAGATTCTGAGGAGAGGAGAGGTCAGGGTTAGATTCTGAGGAGAGGAGAGGTCAGGGTTAGAGTCTGAGAGGAGTGGAGAGGTCAGGGTTAGAGTCTGAGGAGAGGTCAGGGTTAGATTCTGAGGAGAGGAGACGTCAGGGTTAGAGTCTGAGAGGAGTGGAGAGGTCAGGGTTAGATTCTGAGGAGAGGAGACGTCAGGGTTAGAGTCTAAGAGGAGAGGTCAGGGTTAGAGTCTGAGAGGAGTGGAGAGGTCAGGGTTAGATTCTGAGGAGAGGAGAGGTCAGGGTTAGATTCTGAGGAGAGGAGAGGTCAGGGTTAGAGTCTGAGAGGAGTGGAGAGGTCAGGGTTAGAGTCTGAGAGGAGAGATCAGGGTTAGAGTCTGAGAGGAGAGGTCAGGGTTAGAGTCTGGGAGGAGAGGAGAGGTCAGGGTTAGAGTCTGAGAGGAGGAGAGAGGTTAGAGTCTGAGGAGAGGAGAGAGGTCAGGGTTAGAGTCTGAGAGGAGAGGTCAGGGTTAGAGGAGAGGTCAGGGTTAGAGGAGAGGTCAGGGTTAGAGGAGAGGTTAGGGGTTAGGGTAGAGATCAGGGGTCAGGGTTAGAGGAGAGGTCAGGGTTAGAGGAGAGGTCAGGGGTTAGGGTAGAGATCAGGGGTCAGGGTTAGCTCCCAGGGAATGTTGCTTTAAGGAAGCTCTGAATTACACTTGTCTCTGTTTCACTGGGTATTAACACTGAATTAATGGTGTGTGTGTGTGTGTGTGTCTCCAGGCTACGTCCAGAGTCTAATCCGTCGGGTGGTGAACAACGTCAACATTGTGGTCAACAACCTGATCTTGAAGTACGTTGAGGACGACATCGTCCTGTCGGTCAACATCACCTCTGCTGAGAGTTACACCGTCCACGAGTTCTGGGACCGAGCCTTCATGGACATCACAGGTCAGCTGTCTGCACACACACCTGTACCTGGACTATATAGGGAACACACCTGTACCTGGACTATATAGGGAACACACCTGTACCTGGACTATATAGGGAACACACCTGTACCTGGACTATATAGGGAACACACCTGTACCTGGACTATATAGGGAACACACCTGTACCTGGACTATATAGGGAACACACCTGTACCTGGACTATATAGGGAACACACCTGTACCTGGACTATATAGGGAACACACCTTTACCTGGACTATATAGGGAACACACCTGTACCTGGACTATATAGGGAACACACCTGTACCTGGACTATATAGGGAACACACCTGTACCTGGACTATATAGGGAACACACCTGTACCTGGACTATATAGGGAACACACCTGTACCTGGACTATATAGGGAACACACCTGTACCTGGACTATATAGGGAACACACCTGTACCTGGACTATATAGGGAACACACCTGTACCTGGGGACACACCTACCTGGACTATAGGGGACACACCTGTACCTGGACTATATAGGGAACACACCTGTACCTGGACTATATAGGGAACACACCTGTACCTGGACTATATAGGGAACACACCTGTACCTGGACTATATAGGGAACACACCTGTACCTGGACTATATAGGGAACACACCTGTACCTGGACTATATAGGGAACACACCTGTACCTGGACTATATAGGGAACACACCTGTACCTGGACTATATAGGGAACACACCTGTACCTGGACTATATAGGGAACACACCTGTACCTGGACTATATAGGGAACACACCTGTACCTGGACTATATAGGGAACACACCTGTACCTGGACTATATAGGGGACACACCTGTTAACCTGGACTATATAGGGAACACACCTGTTAACCTGGACTATATAGGGGACACACCTGTTAACCTGGACTATATAGGGAACACACATGTTAACCTGGACTATATAGGGGACACACCTGTACCTGGACTATATAGGGAACACACCTGTACCTGGACTATATAGGGAACACACACACCTGTTAACCTGGACTATATAGGGGACACACCTGTACCTGGACTATATAGGGGACACACCTGTTAACCTGGACTATATAGGGGACACACCTGTTAACCTGGACTATATAGGGAACACACCTGTTAACCTGGACTATATAGGGGACACACCTGTACCTGGACTATATAGGGGACACACCTGTACCTGGACTATATAGGG
>NW_024609273.1:25000-35000 GCF_018296145.1 Oncorhynchus tshawytscha | reverse complement strand
TTGGAGCTAGGAACACAAGCATTTAGTTAGATACTACTGTTGGAGCTAGGAACACAAGCATTTAGTTAGATATTACTGTTGGAGCTAGGAACACAAGCATTTAGTTAGATATTACTGCACTGTTGGAGCTAGGAACACAAGCATTTAGTTAGATATTACTGTTGGAGCTAGGAACACAAGCATTTAGTTAGATATTACTGTACTGTTGGAGCTAGAAACACAAGCATTTAGTTAGATATTACTGTACTGTTGGAGCTGGGAACACAAGCATTTAGTTAGATATTACTGTTGGAGCTAGAAACACAATCTTTTAGTTAGATACTACTGTACTGTTGGAGCTAGAAACACAAGCATTTAGTTAGATATTACTGCACTGTTGGAGCTAGGAACACAATCATTTAGTTAGATACTACTGCACTGTTGGAGCTAGGAACACAAGCATTTAGTTAGATACTACTGCACTGTTGGAGCTAGGAACACAAGCATTTAGTTAGATACTACTGTACTGTTGGAGCTAGGAACACAAGCATTTAGTTAGATATCACTGTTGGAGCTAGAAACACAATCATTTAGTTAGATATCACTGTTGGAGCTAGGAACACAAGCATTTAGTTAGATATCACTGTTGGAGCTAGAAACACAATCATTTAGTTAGATATCACTGTTGGAGCTAGAAACACAATCATTTAGTTAGATATTACTGCACTGTTGGAGCTAGGAACACAAGCATTTAGTTAGATACTACTGCACTGTTGGAGCTGGGAACAAGCATTTAGTTAGATATCACTGTTGGAGCTAGGAACACAAGCATTTAGTTAGATACTACTGTACTGTTGGAGCTAGGAACACAAGCATTTAGTTAGATACTACTGCACTGTTGGAGCTAGGAACACAAGCATTTAGTTAGATACTACTGTTGGAGCTAGAAACACAAGCATTTAGTTAGATACTACTGCACTGTTGGAGCTAGAAACACAAGCATTTAGTTAGATATCACTGTTGGAGCTAGGAACACAAGCATTTAGTTAGATATCACTGTTGGAGCTGGGAACACAAGCATTTAGTTAGATACTACTGCACTGTTGGAGCTGGGAACAAGCATTTAGTTAGATATCACTGTTGGAGCTGGGAACACAAGCATTTAGTTAGATACTACTGCACTGTTGGAGCTGGGAACAAGCATTTAGTTAGATATCACTGTTGGAGCTAGGAACACAAGCATTTAGTTAGATACTACTGCACTGTTGGAGCTAGGAACACAAGCATTTAGTTAGATACTACTGCACTGTTGGAGCTAGGAACACAAGCATTTAGTTAGATACTACTGTTGGAGCTAGGAAGACAAGCATTTAGTTAGATATTACTGTTGGAGCTAGGAACACAAGCATTTAGTTAGATATTACTGCACTGTTGGAGCTAGGAACACAAGCATTTAGTTAGATACTACTGTTGGAGCTAGGAACACATGCATTTAGTTAGATACTACTGCACTGTTGGAGCTAGGAACACAAGCATTTAGTTAGATACTACTGCACTGTTGGAGCTAGAAACACAAGCATTTAGTTAGATATCACTGTTGGAGCTAGGAACACAAGCATTTAGTTAGATATCACTGTTGGAGCTGGGAACACAAGCATTTAGTTAGATACTACTGTACTGTTGGAGCTAGGAACACAAGCATTTAGTTAGATATTACTGTACTGTTGGAGCTAGGAACACGAGCATTTAGTTAGATACTACTGTACTGTTGGAGCTAGGAACACAAGCATTTAGTTAGATACTACTGTTGGAGCTAGGAAGACAAGCATTTAGTTAGATATTACTGTTGGAGCTAGGAACACAAGCATTTAGTTAGATATTACTGCACTGTTGGAGCTAGGAACACAAGCATTTAGTTAGATACTACTGTTGGAGCTAGGAACACAAGCATTTAGTTAGATACTACTGCACTGTTGGAGCTAGAAACACAAGCATTTAGTTAGATACTACTGTTGGATCTAGAAACACAAGCATTTAGTTAGATACTACTGTACTGTTGGAGCTAGAAACACAAGCATTTAGTTAGATACTACTGCACTGCTGGAGCTAGAAACTCAAGCATTTAGTTAGATACTACTGTACTGTTGGAGCTAGAAACACAAGCATTTAGTTAGATACTACTGCACTGTTGGAGCTAGAAACACAAGCATTTAGTTAGATACTACTGTTGGAGCTAGGAACACAAGCATTTAGTTAGATACTACTGCACTGTTGGAGCTAGAAACACAAGCATTTAGTTAGATACTACTGTTGGAGCTAGAAACACAAGCATTTAGTTAGATACTACTGCACTGTTGGAGCTAGGAACACAAGCATTTAGTTAGATACTACTGCACTGTTGGAGCTAGGAACACAAGCATTTAGTTAGATACTACTGCACTGTTGGAGCTAGAAACACAAGCATTTAGTTAGATACTACTGCACTGTTGGAGCTAGGAACACAAGCATTTAGTTAGATACTACTGTTGGAGCTAGAAACACAAGCATTTAGTTAGATACTACTGCACTGTTGGAGCTAGAAACACAAGCATTTAGTTAGATACTACTGTTGGAGCTAGAAACACAAGCATTTAGTTAGATACTACTGTACTGTTGGAGCTAGGAACACAAGCATTTAGTTAGATACTACTGCACTGTTGGAGCTAGGAACACAAGCATTTAGTTAGATACTACTGCACTGTTGGAGCTAGAAACACAAGCATTTAGTTAGATATCACTGTTGAAGCTAGGATCACAAGCATTTAGTTAGATATCACTGTTGGAGCTGGGAACACAAGCATTTAGTTAGATACTACTGCACTGTTGGAGCTGGGAACAAGCATTTAGTTAGATATCACTGTTGGAGCTAGGAACACAAGCATTTAGTTAGATACTACTGTACTGTTGGAGCTAGGAACACAAGCATTTAGTTAGATACTACTGCACTGTTGGAGCTAGGAACACAAGCATTTAGTTAGATACTACTGCACTGTTGGAGCTAGGAACACAAGCATTTAGTTAGATACTACTGTTGGAGCTAGGAAGACAAGCATTTAGTTAGATATTACTGTTGGAGCTAGGAACACAAGCATTTAGTTAGATATTACTGCACTGTTGGAGCTAGGAACACAAGCATTTAGTTAGATACTACTGTTGGAGCTAGGAACACAAGCATTTAGTTAGATACTACTGCACTGTTGGAGCTAGGAACACAAGCATTTAGTTAGATACTACTGCACTGTTGGAGCTAGAAACACAAGCATTTAGTTAGATATCACTGTTGGAGCTAGGAACACAAGCATTTAGTTAGATATCACTGTTGGAGCTAGGAACACAAGCATTTAGTTAGATATTACTGTACTGTTGGAGCTAGGAACACAAGCATTTAGTTAGATATTACTGCACTGTTGGAGCTAGGAACACAAGCATTTAGTTAGATACTACTGCACTGTTGGAGCTAGGAACACAAGCATTTAGTTAGATATTACTGTACTGTTGGAGCTAGGAACACAAGCATTTAGTTAGATACTACTGTTGGAGCTAGGAAGACAAGCATTTAGTTAGATATTACTGTACTGTTGGAGCTAGGAACACAAGCATTTAGTTAGATATTACTGTACTGTTGGAGCTAGAAACACAAGCATTTAGTTAGATATTACTGCACTGTTGGAGCTAGGAACACAAGCATTTAGTTAGATACTACTGCACTGTTGGAGCTGGGAACACAAGCATTTAGTTAGATATCACTGTTGGAGCTTGGAACACAAGCATTTAGTTAGATACTACTGTTGGAGCTAGGAACACAAGCATTTAGTTAGATATTACTGTTGGAGCTAGGAACACAAGCATTTAGTTAGATATTACTGCACTGTTGGAGCTAGGAACACAAGCATTTAGTTAGATATTACTGTTGGAGCTAGGAACACAAGCATTTAGTTAGATATTACTGTACTGTTGGAGCTAGAAACACAAGCATTTAGTTAGATATTACTGTACTGTTGGAGCTGGGAACACAAGCATTTAGTTAGATATTACTGTACTGTTGGAGCTAGGAACACAAGCATTTAGCTAGGTATTACTGTTGGAGCTAGAAACACAAGCATTTAGTTAGATATTACTGCACTGTTGGAGCTAGAAACACAAGCATTTAGTTAGATATTACTGTACTGTTGGAGCTAGGAACACAAGCATTTAGTTAGATATTACTGCACTGTTGGAGCTAGAAACACCAGCATTTAGTTAGATACTTCTGCACTGTTGGAGCTAGAAACACAAGCATTTAGTTAGATATTACTGTACTGTTGGAGCTAGGAACACAAGCATTTAGTTAGATACTACTGCACTGTTGGAGCTAGGAACACAAGCATTTAGTTAGATACTACTGCACTGTTGGAGCTAGAAACACCAGCATTTAGTTAGATACTACTGCACTGTTGGAGCTAGAAACACAAGCATTTAGTTAGATATTACTGTACTGTTGGAGCTAGGAACACAAGCATTTAGTTAGATATTACTGTACTGTTGGAGCTAGGAACACAAGCATTTAGTTAGATATTACTGTACTGTTGGAGCTGGGAACACAAGCATTTAGTTAGATACTACTGTACTGTTGGAGCTAGGAACACAAGCATTTAGTTAGATATTACTGTACTGTTGGAGCTAGGAACACAAGCATTTAGTTAGATACTACTGTTGGAGCTAGAAACACAAGCATTTAGTTAGATACTACTGTACTGTTGGAGCTAGGAACACAAGCATTTAGTTAGATACTACTGTACTGTTGGAGCTAGGAACACAAGCATTTAGTTAGATACTACTGTTGGAGCTAGAAACACAAGCATTTAGTTAGATATTACTGTACTGCTAGAGCTAGGAACACAAGCATTTAGTTAGATATTACTGTACTGTTGGAGCTAGGAACACAAGCATTTAGTTAGATATTACTGTACTGTTGGAGCTAGGAACACAAGCATTTAGTTAGATACTACTGTTGGAGCTAGAAACACAAGCATTTAGTTAGATATTACTGTACTGTTGGAGCTAGGAACACAAGCATTTAGTTAGATATTACTGTACTGTTGGAGCTAGGAACACAAGCATTTAGTTAGATATTACTGTACTGTTGGAGCTAGGAACACAAGCATTTAGTTAGATATTACTGTACTGCTAGAGCTAGGAACACAAGCATTTAGTTAGGTATTACTGCACTGTTGGAGCTAGAAACACAAGCGTTTAGTTAGATATTACTGTACTGCTAGAGCTAGGAACACAAGCATTTAGTTAGATATTACTGTACTGCTAGAGCTAGGAACACAAGCATTTAGTTAGATATTACTGTACTGCTAGAGCTAGGAACACAAGCATTTAGTTAGATACTACTGTTGGAGCTAGGAACACAAGCATTTAGTTAGATATTACTGTACTGTTGGAGCTAGGAACACAAGCATTTAGTTAGATATTACTGTACTGTTGGAGCTGGGAACACAAGCATTTAGTTAGATATTACTGTACTGTTGGAGCTAGGAACACAAGCATTTAGTTAGATACTACTGTACTGTTGGAGCTAGGAACACAAGCATTTAGTTAGATATTACTGTACTGTTGGAGCTAGGAACACAAGCATTTAGTTAGATATTACTGTACTGTTGGAGCTAGGAACACAAGCATTTAGTTAGATATTACTGTACTGTTGGAGCTAGAAACACAAGCATTTAGTTAGATATTACTGTACTGTTGGAGCTCGGAACACAAGCATTTAGTTAGATATTACTGTACTGTTGGAGCTGGGAACACAAGCATTTAGTTAGATATTACTGTTGGAGCTAGGAACACAAGCATTTAGTTAGATATTACTGTACTGTTGGAGCTAGGAACACAAGCATTTAGTTAGATATTACTGTACTGTTGGAGCTGGGAACACAAGCATTTAGTTAGATATTACTGTACTGTTGGAGCTAGGAACACAAGCATTTAGTTAGATATTACTGTACTGTTGGAGCTAGAAACACAAGCATTTAGTTAGATATTACTGTTGGAGCTAGGAACACAAGCATTTAGTTAGATATTACTGTACTGTTGGAGCTAGGAACACAAGCATTTAGTTAGATATTACTGTTGGAGCTGGGAACACAAGCATTTAGTTAGATATTACTGTTGGAGCTGGGAACACAAGCATTTAGTTAGATATTACTGTTGGAGCTAGGAACACAAGCATTTAGTTAGATATTACTGTTGGAGCTAGGAACACAAGCATTTAGTTAGATATTACTGTACTGTTGGAGCTGGGAACACAATCATTTAGTTAGATACTACTGTACTGTTGGAGCTAGGAACACAAGCATTTAGTTAGATACTACTGTACTGTTGGAGCTGGGAACACAAGCATTTAGTTAGATATTACTGTACTGTTGGAGCTAGGAACACAAGCATTTAGTTAGATACTACTGTACTGTTGGAGCTAGGAACACAAGCATTTAGTTAGATACTACTGTACTGTTGGAGCTAGGAACACAAGCATTTAGTTAGATATTACTGTACTGTTGGAGCTAGGAACACAAGCATTTAGTTAGATATTACTGTACTGTTGGAGCTAGGAACACAAGCATTTAGTTAGATATTACTGTACTGTTGGAGCTAGGAACACAAGCATTTAGTTAGATACTACTGTACTGTTGGAGCTAGAAACACAAGCATTTAGTTAGATATTACTGTACTGTTGGAGCTAGGAACACAAGCATTTAGTTAGATATTACTGTACTGTTGGAGCTAGGAACACAAGCATTTAGTTAGATATTACTGTACTGTTGGAGCTGGGAACACAAGCATGTGTATTGGTCTCCCGAGTGGCGCATCTCAGTGCAAGAGGCGTCACTACAGACACCCTGGTTCAAATCCTGTCTGTATCACAACCGGCCGTGATTAGGACTCCCACCAATCGACCCAGCATCTTCCGGATTTTGCCCGGAGTAGGCCGTCATTACAAATAAGAATTTGTTCTTAACTGACTTGCCTCATTAAATAAATGTGATTTATATGTTGACTAAGTGTCTTGTCCCCCCTGTCCCCCCCCCAGCTCCTGACCTGGTGCTTCGTAAAGTGATCAACTTCAGTGACTGTACGGTGTGTCTGGATAAGAGGAACGGCAGTGGAAAGATCCAGTTCTACCAGGATCCTCTCCTCTACAAGTGTTCCTTCAGGACCCGACTCCACTTCACCTACCAGAACATCAACTCTAAGATCCCTGCTGTCATCAAGGTGAGACGCACCGACCGTCTGTCTGTCTGTCTGTCTGTCTGTCTGTCTGTCTGTCTGTCTGTCTGTCTGTCTGTCTGTCTGTCTGTCTGTCTGTCTGTCTGTCTGTCTGTCTGTCTGTCTGTCTGTCTGTCTGTCTGGTCGTCTGTCTGTCTGTCTGTCTGTCTGTCTGTCTGTCTGTCTGTCTGTCTGTCTGTCTGTCTGTCTGTCTGTCTGTCTGTCTGTCTGTCTGTCTGTCTGTCTGTCTGTCTGTCTGAGACACACAGACCTGGTCTTCACATCTCTCTACAGGAACAGGGTTGGAGAGCCCTGGTCTTCACGTCTCTCTACAGGAACAGGGTTGGAGAGCCCTGGTCTGGACGTCTCTCTCCAGGAACAGGGTTGGAGAGCCCAGGTCTTCACGTCTCTCTACAGGAACAGGGTTGGAGAGCCCTGGTCTTCACGTCTCTCTACAGGAACAGGGTTGGAGAGCCCCGGTCTGGACGTCTCTCTCTACAGGAACAGGGTTGGAGAGCCCTGGTCTTCATGTCTCTCTACAGGAACAGGGTTGGAGAGCCCCGGTCTGGACGTCTCTCTACATGAACAGGGTTGGAGAGCCCCGGTCTGGACGTCTCTCTCTACAGGAACAGGGTTGGAGAGCCCCGGTCTGGACGTCTCTCTACATGAACAGGGTTGGAGAGCCCTGGTCTGGACGTCTCTCTCTACAGGAACAGGGTTGGAGAGCCCTGGTCTTCACATCTCTCTACAGGAACAGGGTTGGAGAGCCCTGGTCTTCACATCTCTCTACAGGAACAGGGTTGGAGAGCCCTGGTCTTCACGTCTCTCTACAGGAACAGGGTTGGAGAGCCCTGGTCTTCATGTCTCTCTACAGGAACAGGGTTGGAGAGCCCTGGTCTTCACGTCTCTCTACAGGAACAGGGTTGGAGAGCCCTGGTCTGGACGTCTCTCTACAGGAACAGGGTTGGAGAGCCCCGGTCTTCACGTCTCTCTACAGGAACAGGGTTGGAGAGCCCTGGTCTTCACGTCTCTCTTTATTAACTGTTTCCTCTGCCTCCTGTCAGATCCAGACGATGGTGGAGTCCCTGAAGCTGTCCATCACAGACCAGCAGCTGCCCATGTTCATCAGGATCATGGAGCTGGTCCTCAGCCTCTACTATGGAGAGATAGGAGGAGGGAAGGACGGAGAGGCGGAGGAGGGGAGCGGACATGGAGAGGTCATCACTACGCCAGGTTAGTCTGGTGGATACTGCCCTCTATTACAGGGGGGAGGAGGAGGAGGAGAAGGGGGAGGAGGTCGAGGGAGAGGTCATCACTACACCAGGTTAGTCTGGTGGATACTGCCCTCTATTACAGGGGGAGGAGGGGAGGAGGAGGGGGAGGAGGGGAGGGAGAGGTCATCACTACACCAGGTTAGTCTGGTGGATACTGCCCTCTATTACAGGGGGAGGAGGAGGGGGGGGGGGGAGGGGAGGGAGAGGTCATCACTACGCCAGGTTAGTCTGGTGGATACTGCCCTCTATTACAGGGGGAGGAGGGGAGGAGGAGGGGGAGGAGGGGGGAGGGAGAGGTCATCACTACACCAGGTTAGTCTGGTGGATACTGCCCTTTATTACAGGGGGAGGAGGGAGAGGAGGAGGGGAGAGGAAGGGAGGGAGAGGGGGAGGAGGGAGAGGTCATGTCAGGCTCAGTCACTACGACCGGGCCGGGCTCCGTCACTACGACCGGGCCAGGCCCCGTCACTATTCTGCATGCAGTCTCAATTTGTCCCATTTAGTGAATTCTTGGTAGGTGAACCCCAGACCTCACAACCGTAGAGGGACATGGATTCTATAACTGATTCCAATGTTACAGTGGAGCAAGGAAGTATTTAGTCAGCCACCAATTGTGCAAGTTCTCCCACTTAAAAATATGAGAGAGGCCTGTAATTTTCATAATAGGTACACTTCAACTATGACAGACAAAATGATAACAAGTTCAAACAGGTGCCAGTAATACAGGTAACGAGTGGAGGACAGAGGAGCCTCAAAGAAGAAGTTACAGGTCTGTGAGAGCCAGACATCTTGCTTGTTTGTAGGTGACCAAATACTTATTTTCCACCATAATTTGCAAATAAATTCATTAAAAATCCTACAATATGATTTTCTGGATTTTTTTTCTCATTTTGTCTGTCATAGTTGAAGTGTACCTATAGACTTGTTCTGATGTGTGTGTTCCACTGTGTGTTCCACTGTGTGTTCCACTGTGTGTGTGTTCCACTGTGTGTGTTCCACTGTGTGTGTGTGTTCCACTGTGTGTGTTCCACAGTGTGTGTTCCACAGTGTGTGTGTTCCACAGTGTGTGTTCCACAGTGTGTGTTCCACAGTGTGTGTGTTCCACAGTGTGTGTTCCACAGTGTGTGTTCCACAGTGTGTGTGTTCCACAGTGTGTGTGTTCCACAATGTGTTCCACAGTGTGTGTGTTCCACAGTGTGTGTTCCACAGTGTGTGTTCCACAGTGTGTGTTCCACAGTGTGTGTGTTCCACCGTGTGTGTTCCACAGTGTGTGTTCCACAGTGTGTGTGTTCCACAGTGTGTGTTCCACAGTGTGTGTTCCACAGTGTGTGTGTTCCACAGTGTGTGTTCCACAGTGTGTGTGTTCCACAGTGTGTGTGTTCCACAATGTGTGTTCCACCGTGTGTGTGTTCCACCGTGTGTGTGTTCCACCGTGTGTGTGTTCCACCGTGTGTGTGTTC
>NW_024609273.1:10000-20000 GCF_018296145.1 Oncorhynchus tshawytscha | reverse complement strand
CGTTGATACTGTACTCTATATCATCGACTGCATCCTTATGTAATACATGTATCACTAGCCACTTTAACTATGCCACTTGGTTTACATACTTATCTCATATGTATATACTGTACTCGATATCATCTACTGTATCTTGCCTATGCTGCTCTGTACCATCACTCATTCATATATCCTTATGTACATATTCTTTATCCCCTTACACTGTGTATAAGACAGTAGTTTTTTTTTGGAATTGTTAGTTAGATTACTTGCTCGTTATTACTGCATTGTCGGAACTAGAAGCACAAGCATTTCGCTACACTCGCATTAACATCTGCTAACCATGTGTATGTGACAAATAAAATTTGATTTGATTTGATTTGGTGTTTAGACCTGACACCTCAGACTCTCACAGGAAGTACAAAACAACGACCAGTAGAAGGTCTTGGTGTTTAGACGTGACACCTCAGACTCTCACAGGAAGTACAAAACAACGACCAGTAGAAGGTCTTGGTGTTTAGACCTGACACCTCAGACTCTCACAGGAAGTCCAAAACAACGACCAGTAGAAGGTCTTGGTGTTTAGACGTGACACCTCAGACTCTCACAGGAAGTCCAAAACAACGACCAGTAGAAGGTCTTGGTGTTTAGACCTGACACCTCAGACTCTCACAGGAAGTCCAAAACAACGACCAGTAGAAGGTCTTGGTGTTTAGACGTGACACCTCAGACTCTCACAGGAAGTCCAAAACAACGACCAGTAGAAGGTCTTGGTGTTTAGACGTGACACCTCAGACTCTAACAGGAAGTACAAAACAACGACCAGTAGAAGGTCTTGGTGTTTAGACCTGACACCTCAGACTCTCACAGGAAGTCCAAAACAACGACCAGTAGAAGGTCTTGGTGTTTAGACCTGACACCTCAGACTCTCACAGGAAGTCCAAAACAACGACCAGTAGAAGGTCTTGGTGTTTAGACCTGACACCTCAGACTCTCACAGGAAGTACAAAACAACGACCAGTAGAAGGTCTTGGTGTTTAGACCTGACACCTCAGACTCTCACAGGAAGTACAAAACAACGACCAGTAGAAGGTCTTGGTGTTTAGACGTGACACCTCAGACTCTCACAGGAAGTACAAAACAACGACCAGTAGAAGGTCTTGGTGTTTAGACCTGACACCTCAGACTCTCACAGGAAGTCCAAAACAACGACCAGTAGAAGGTCTTGGTGTTTAGACCTGACACCTCAGACTCTCACAGGAAGTCCAAAACAACGACCAGTAGAAGGTCTTGGTGTTTAGACGTGACACCTCAGACTCTAACAGGAAGTACAAAACAACGACCAGTAGAAGGTCTTGGTGTTTAGACGTGACACCTCAGACTCTCACAGGAAGTACAAAATAGAAAACAACGACCAGGAAAAGCCAGAACAGTGGATTTCTCATTTCTCAACTGCCAATTCGCAGGAAGAGAGTTGAAAGATTGAATTAAAACATGACATAATTTTCACCGCCTAAGCCTGTGGGATTCCTGTGCTGTGACCTCACGCGGGTTATTGTTTTGAGAGAGAGAGCGAGTACATTCTTGTCTATTGACATCAGCTTCCCCTGGCTGTCGCAGAGGGGAGCAGGCCAGCTCAGGGAAACAGACACGACCATACAGGTTCATAGGTCAGGGGAGCCACATTAGAGTGTGATACAGCTCCTCTCCCCAGCCCCTGGCAGAGTGGTATACCTACAGCTCCTCTCCCCCAGCCCCTGGCAGAGTGGTACACCTACAGCTCCTCTCCCCAGCCCCTGGCAGAGTGGTTCACCTACAGCTCCTCTCCCCAGCCCCTGGCAGAGTGGTTCACCTACAGCTCCTCTCCCCAGCCCCTAGCAGAGTGGTTCACCTACAGCTCCTCTCCCCAGCCCCTGGCAGAGTGGTACACCTACAGCTCCTCTCCCCAGCCCCTGGCAGAGTGGTACACCTACAGCTCCTCTCCCCAGCCCCTAGCAGAGTGGTTCACCTACAGCTCCTCTCCCCAGCCCCTGGCAGAGTGGTTCACCTACAGCTCCTCTCCCCAGCCCCTGGCAGAGTGGTTCACCTACAGCTCCTCTCCCCAGCCCCTAGCAGAGTGGTACACCTACAGCTCCTCTCCCCAGCCCCTGGCAGAGTGGTACACCTACAGCTCCTCTCCCCAGCCCCTGGCAGAGTGGTACACCTACAGCTCCTCTCCCCAGCCCCTGGCAGAGTGGTTCACCTACAGCTCCTCTCCCCTGCCCCTGGCAGAGTGGTACACCTACAGCTCCTCTCCCCAGCCCCTGGCAGAGTGGTTCACCTACAGCTCCTCTCCCCTGCCCCTGGCAGAGTGGTTCACCTACAGCTCCTCTCCCCAGCCCCTGGCAGAGTGGTTCACCTACAGCTCCTCTCCCCAGCCCCTGGCAGAGTGGTTCACCTACAGCTCCTCTCCCCAGCCCCTGGCAGAGTGGTACACCTACAGCTCCTCTCCCCAGCCCCTGGCAGAGTGGTACACCTACAGCTCCTCTCCCCAGCCCCTAGCAGAGTGGTTCACCTACAGCTCCTCTCCCCAGCCCCTGGCAGAGTGGTTCACCTACAGCTCCTCTCCCCTGCCCCTGGCAGAGTGGTTCACCTACAGCTCCTCTCCCCAGCCCCTAGCAGAGTGGTACACCTACAGCTCCTCTCCCCAGCCCCTGGCAGAGTGGTACACCTACAGCTCCTCTCCCCAGCCCCTGGCAGAGTGGTACACCTACAGCTCCTCTCCCCTGCCCCTAGCAGAGTGGTTCACCTACAGCTCCTCTCCCCAGCCCCTGGCAGAGTGGTTCACCTACACCTCCTCTCCCCAGCCCCTAGCAGAGTGGTACACCTACAGCTCCTCTCCCCAGCCCCTGGCAGAGTGGTTCACCTACAGCTCCTCTCCCCAGCCCCTGGCAGAGTGGTTCACCTACAGCTCCTCTCCCCTGCCCCTGGCAGAGTGGTTCACCTACAGCTCCTCTCCCCAGCCCCTGGTAGAGTGGTACACCTACAGCTCCTCTCCCCAGCCCCTGGCAGAGTGGTTCACCTACAGCTCCTCTCCCCAGCCCCTGGCAGAGTGGTTCACCTACAGCTCCTCTCCCCCAGCCCCTGGCAGAGTGGTTCACCTACAGCTCCTCTCCCCAGCCCCTGGCAGAGTGGTTCACCTACAGCTCCTCTCCCCAGCCCCTGGCAGAGTGGTTCACCTACAGCTCCTCTCCCCTGCCCCTGGCAGAGTGGTTCACCTACAGCTCCTCTCCCCAGCCCCTGGCAGAGTGGTTCACCTACAGCTCCTCTCCCCAGCCCCTGGCAGAGTGGTTCACCTACAGCTCCTCTCCCCAGCCCCTGGTAGAGTGGTTCACCTACAGCTCCTCTCCCCAGCCCCTGGCAGAGTGGTTCACCTACAGCTCCTCTCCCCAGCCCCTGGCAGAGTGGTTCACCTACAGCTCCTCTCCCCAGCCCCTGGCAGAGTGGTTCACCTACAGCTCCTCTCCCCAGCCCCTGGCAGAGTGGTTCACCTACAGCTCCTCTCCCCAGCCCCTAGCAGAGTGGTACACCTACAGCTCCTCTCCCCAGCCCCTGGCAGAGTGGTTCACCTACAGCTCCTCTCCCCTGCCCCTGGCAGAGTGGTTCACCTACAGCTCCTCTCCCCAGCCCCTGGCAGAGTGGTTCACCTACAGCTCCTCTCCCCAGCCCCTGGCAGAGTGGTTCACCTACAGCTCCTCTCCCCAGCCCCTGGCAGAGTGGTTCACCTACAGCTCCTCTCCCCAGCCCCTGGCAGAGTGGTTCACCTACAGCCCCCAGCTCCTCTCCCCAGCCCCTAGCAGAGTGGTTCACCTACAGCTCCTCTCCCCAGCCCCTGGCAGAGTGGTACACCTACAGCTCCTCTCCCCAGCCCCTGGCAGAGTGGTACACCTACAGCTCCTCTCCCCAGCCCCTGGCAGAGTGGTTCACCTACAGCTCCTCTCCCCAGCCCCTGGCAGAGTGGTTCACCTACAGCTCCTCTCCCCAGCCCCTAGCAGAGTGGTACACCTACAGCTCCTCTCCCCAGCCCCTGGCAGAGTGGTTCACCTACAGCTCCTCTCCCCAGCCCCTGGCAGAGTGGTACACCTACAGCTCCTCTCCCCAGCCCCTGGCAGAGTGGTTCACCTACAGCTCCTCTCCCCTGCCCCTGGCAGAGTGGTTCACCTACAGCTCCTCTCCCCAGCCCCTGGCAGAGTGGTATACCTACAGCTCCTCTCCCCAGCCCCTGGCAGAGTGGTTCACCTACAGCTCCTCTCCCCAGCCCCTGGCAGAGTGGTTCACCTACAGCTCCTCTCCCCAGCCCCTAGCAGAGTGGTACACCTACAGCTCCTCTCCCCTGCCCCTGGCAGAGTGGTTCACCTACAGCTCCTCTCCCCAGCCCCTGGCAGAGTGGTTCACCTACAGCTCCTCTCCCCAGCCCCTGGCAGAGTGGTTCACCTACAGCTCCTCTCCCCTGCCCCTGGTAGAGTGGTACACCTACAGCTCCTCTCCCCAGCCCCTAGCAGAGTGGTACACCTACAGCTCCTCTCCCCAGCCCCTGGTAGAGTGGTACACCTACAGCTCCTCTCCCCAGCCCCTGGCAGAGTGGTACACCTACAGCTCCTCTCCCCAGCCCCTGGCAGAGTGGTTCACCTACAGCTCCTCTCCCCAGCCCCTGGTAGAGTGGTACACCTACAGCTCCTCTCCCCAGCCCCTGGCAGAGTGGTTCACCTACAGCTCCTCTCCCCAGCCCCTGGTAGAGTGGTACACCTACAGCTCCTCTCCCCTGCCCCTGGCAGAGTGGTTCACCTACAGCCCCCAGCTCCTCTCCCCAGCCCCTAGCAGAGTGGTTCACCTACAGCTCCTCTCCCCAGCCCCTGGCAGAGTGGTTCACCTACAGCTCCTCTCCCCAGCCCCTGGCAGAGTGGTACACCTACAGCTCCTCTCCCCAGCCCCTGGTAGAGTGGTTCACCTACAGCTCCTCTCCCCAGCCCCTGGCAGAGTGGTTCACCTACAGCTCCTCTCCCCAGCCCCTGGCAGAGTGGTACACCTACAGCTCCTCTCCCCAGCCCCTGGCAGAGTGGTACACCTACAGCTCCTCTCCCCAGCCCCTGGCAGAGTGGTACACCTACAGCCCCCAGCTCCTCTCCCCAGCCCCTGGCAGAGTGGTACACCTACAGCTCCTCTCCCCAGCCCCTAGCAGAGTGGGACACCTACAGCTCCTCTCCCCTGCCCCTAGCAGAGTGGTACACCTACAGCTCCTCTCCCCAGCCCCTGGCAGAGTGGTTCACCTACAGCTCCTCTCCCCTGCCCCTGGGAGAGTGGTACACCTACAGCTCCTCTCCCAGCCCCTGGCAGAGTGGTTCACCTACAGCTCCTCTCCCCAGCCCCTGGCAGAGTGGTACACCTACAGCTCCTCTCCCCAGCCCCTGGCAGAGTGGTACACCTACAGCTCCTCTCCCCAGCCCCTGGCAGAGTGGTACACCTACAGCTCCTCTCCCCAGCCCCTGGCAGAGTGGTTCACCTACAGCTCCTCTCCCCAGCCCCTGGCAGAGTGGTTCACCTACAGCTCCTCTCCCCTGCCCCTAGCAGAGTGGTACACCTACAGCTCCTCTCCCCTGCCCCTGGCAGAGTGGTACACCTACAGCTCCTCTCCCCTGCCACTAGCAGAGTGGTACACCTACAGCTCCTCTCCCCTGCCCCTAGCAGAGTGGGACACCTACAGCTCCTCTCCCCTGCCCCTAGCAGAGTGGTACACCTACAGCTCCTCTCCCCAGCCCCTGGCAGAGTTGTACACCTACAGCTCCTCTCCCCTGCCCCTGGGAGAGTGGTACACCTACAGCTCCTCTCCCAGCCCCTGGCAGAGTGGTACACCTACAGCTCCTCTCCCCAGCCCCTGGCAGAGTGGTACACCTACAGCTCCTCTCCCCCAGCCCCTGGCAGAGTGGTACACCTACAGCTCCTCTCCCCAGCCCCTGGCAGAGTGGTACACCTACAGCTCCTCTCCCCAGCCCCTGGCAGAGTGGTACACCTACAGCCCCCAGCTCCTCTCCCCAGCCCCTGGCAGAGTGGTACACCTACAGCTCCCAGCTCCTCTCCCCAGCCCCTGGCAGAGTGGTACACCTACAGCTCCTCTCCCCAGCCCCTGGCAGAGTGGTACACCTACAGCCCCCAGCTCCTCTCCCCAGCCCCTGGCAGAGTGGTACACCTACAGCTCCTCTCCCCAGCCCCTGGCAGAGTGGTACACCTACAGCTCCTCTCCCCAGCCCCTGGCAGAGTGGTACACCTACAGCTCCTCTCCCCAGCCCCTGGCAGAGTGGTTCACCTACAGCCCCCAGCTCCTCTCCCCAGCCCCTAGCAGAATGGTACACCTACAGCTCCTCTCCCCAGCCCCTGGCAGAGCGGTACACCTACAGCCCCCAGCTCCTCTCCCCAGCCCCTGGCAGAGTGGTACACCTACAGCCCCCAGCTCCTCTCCCCAGCCCCTGGCAGAGTGGTACACCTACAGCCCCCAGCTCCTCTCCCCAGCCCCTGGCAGAGTGGTACACCTACAGTCCCCAGCTCCTCTCCCCTGCCCCTAGCAGAGTGGTATACCTACAGCTCCTCTCCCCAGCCCCTAGCAGAGTGGTACACCTACAGCTCCTCTCCCCTGCCCCTAGCAGAGTGGTATACCTACAGCTCCTCTCCCCAGCCCCTAGCAGAGTGGTACACCTACAGCTCCTCTCCCCAGCCCCTGGCAGAGTGGTACACCTACAGCCCCCAGCTCCTCTCCCCAGCCCCTACCAGAGTGGTATACCTACAGCTCCTCTCCCCAGCCCCTAGCAGAGTGGTACACCTACAGCTCCTCTCCCCAGCCCCTAGCAGAGTGGTACACCTACAGCTCCTCTCCCCAGCCCCTGGCAGAGTGGTACACCTACAGCTCCCAGCTCCTCTCCCCAGCCCCTGGCAGAGTGGTACACCTACAGCCCCCAGCTCCTCTCCCCAGCCCCTAGCAGAGTGGTATACCTACAGCTCCTCTCCCCAGCCCCTGGCAGAGTGATATATCTACAGCTCCTCTCCCCAGCCCCTGGCAGAGTGGTACACCAACAGCCCCCAGATCCTCTCCCCTGGTCCTGGTCCAGGCCTGTGACTGCTGTGATTCAGCCCTTGGTTAGCCATGAACAGGATGATCCACTGGGCCAGAACTCTACTGTCAGGATGATCCACTGGGCCAGAACTCTACTGTCAGGATGATGTAGGAAATTCCCCGTTAAAACTGAGGATGATGGAAGAGGGGCATGATTAGAAAAGTTTGAACCAATGCTCTAGCCTGACGCGGTAAGGACTGGCTGGCTGGCAGACTGATTGACTGGCTGGCTGGCTGACTGACTGATTGACTGGCTGGCTGGCTGACTGATTGACTGGCTGGCTGGCTGACTGATTGGCTGGCTGGCTGACCTGCCTCCCTGTCTGCCTACCCGACTGTCTGACTGAAAAGCACTACATCCTGCGTGCCTCGGTGCCATGTCAGCTTTCCGTCACCAACCCATCTACCCTCCGAGGCACTGCTCTCTCCGGCCCTGCTTCCAGTGGTTTGTTGTGTTCAGCTGAATCAACTTGGCTGAGTCCCACCCACAGGAAGTCCAGATTCATTAAGAGGGCGACGTCACGCCGCTGTCTCCCTGACGTGTAATCAAAGCCGTGTTTTCTTTCACTGATGAAATGAAATGAGAGTTCCCCGTAATTACATTATCACTGAGTCTCTCAGAGTTGGTTGTTTTAAGGTTGAAGGTTTTAAGGTTTTAAGTTGAGTGTTTAAACAGGAGCTCAGATCCATTTGGTTCAACACATTGGGCTTTATTTAAACGTCTTTATTTCCATCAATATGTCAGTCATACAGCTGACAAAGGGTCCTCTTTTTACAGGACACTTCAGGTTGTTCATGTCTGTCTTAATTACAGGACACCCCAGCCTTCCCATAGTCCCATAGTCCCCCAGCCTTCCCATAGTCCCCCAGCCTTCCCATAGTCCCATAGTCCCCCAGCCTTCCCATAGTCCCCAGCCTTCCCATAGTCCCCCAGCCTTCCCATAGTCCCATAGTCCCCCAGCTAGGGCATAGTCCCCCAGCCTTCCCATAGTCCCATAGTCCCCCAGCCTTCCCATAGTCCCATAGTCCCCCAGCCTTCCCATAGTCCCCCAGCCTTCCCATAGTCCCCCAGCCTTCCCATAGTCCCATAGTCCCCCAGCCTTCCCATAGTCCCATAGTCCCCAGCCTTCCCATAGTCCCATAGTCCCCCAGCCTTCCCATAGTCCCCAGCCTTCCCATAGTCCCCCAGCCTTCCCATAGTCCCCAGCCTTCCCATAGTCCCCCAGCCTTCCCATAGTCCCATAGTCCCCCAGCCTTCCCATAGTCCCATAGTCCCCCAGCCTTCCCATAGACCCCAGCCTTCCCATAGTCCCCCAGTCTTCCCATAGTCCCCCAGCCTTCCCATAGTCCCCAGCCTTCCCATAGTCCCCCAGCCTTCCCATAGTCCCATAGTCCCCCAGTCTTCCCATAGTCCCCCAGCCTTTCCCATAGTCCCATAGTCCCCCAGCCTTCCCATAGTCCCCCAGCCTTCCCATAGTCCCCCAGCCTTCCCATAGTCTCCATAGTCCCCCAGCCTTCCCATAGTCCCATAGTCCCCCAGCCTTCCCATAGTCCCCCAGCCTTCCCATAGTCCATAGTCCCCCAGCCTTCCCATAGTCTCATAGTCCCCCAGCCTTCCCATAGTCTCATAGTCCCCAGCCTTCCCATAGTCCCATAGTCCCCCAGCCTTCCCATAGTCCCCCAGCCTTCCCATAGTCCCCCAGCCTTCCCATAGTCCCCAGCCTTCCCATAGTCTCATAGTCCCCCAGCCTTCCCATAGTCCCATAGTCCCCCAGCCTTCCCATAGTCCCCCAGCCTTCCCATAGTCCCCAGCCTTCCCATAGTCCCCAGCCTTCCCATAGTCCCATAGTCCCCCAGCCTTCCCATAGTCCCCCAGCCTTCCCATAGTCCCATAGTCCCCCAGCCTTCCCATAGTCCCCCAGCCTTCCCATAGTCCCCCAGCCTTCCCATAGTCCCCCAGCCTTCCCATAGTCCCATAGTCCCCCAGCCTTCCCATAGTCCCATAGTCCCATAGTCCCCAGCCTTCCCATAGTCCCATAGTCCCCCAGCCTTCCCATAGTCCCATAGTCCCCCAGCCTTCCCATAGTCCCATAGTCCCCCAGCCTTCCCATAGTCCCATAGTCCCCCAGCCTTCCCATAGTCCCCCAGCCTTCCCATAGTCCCATAGTCCCCAGCCTTCCCATAGTCCCCCAGCCTTCCCATAGTCCCCCAGCCTTCCCATAGTCCCATAGTCCCCCAGCCTTCCCATAGTCCCATAGTCCCCCAGCCTTCCCATAGTCCCCAGCCTTCCCATAGTCCCCAGCCTTCCCATAGTCCCCCAGCCTTCCCATAGTTCCATAGTCCCCCAGCCTTCCCATAGTCCCATAGTCCCCCAGCCTTCCCATAGTCCCATAGTCCCCCAGCCTTCCCATAGTCCCCCAGCCTTCCCATAGTCCCCCAGCCTTCCCATAGTTCCATAGTCCTCCCGTAGTCGCTCAGCCTTCCAGTGTATTGCATCAAGCTGACCTATCTGTGTTGTGTTATTGTTCCTCAGGTCTGGAAGGAGACCCAGAGGCCCAGGTCATGGCAGGACAGTACCCCAGCCCAGAGCTTTACATGCAAGGGGAGGAGGGGACCAGGGCTGGGTGTCCTGGGCCTGGTCCTTCGTCCCAGCCATCGTGGGAGCTGAGGATGAGGAGGGAGAGGAAGGCTTCTACCAGCAGGGGAGGAGGGAGGCCGGTCCAGCCCACAGCAGAACCCACCTAAAGACCCCGTTGTCTCCATAGGCTTCTACTGCACCAAGGCCTCTGTCACATTCAAGGTAGGAAGACCAGGGAGGGAGTGTGTGTCTGTGTGTGTCCAGTTTTGGAATATTGTGGAATGTGCTAGAATTAAAATATA